>NW_006924978.1:0-1246 GCF_000298275.1 Orycteropus afer afer | reverse complement strand
TCAGTTGTTGGACATCTAGGTTGTTTCCAAGTTTTGGCTATTGTAAATAGTGCTGCGATGAACATCAGCATGCATATATCTATTCTTGTTATGTTCTGCCCATTTTTTAATTGGATTATTTTTCTTTTTGTTATTGAGGTGTTGGAGTGTTCTATAAATTCTAGAGATAAGTCCCTTGTTTGATATGTCATTGCCAAATATATTTTTCCCAATCTGTAGGTTCTCTTTTGACTCTTTTGAGAAGTCTTTGGAAGCTCATAAAAAATTTATTTTTAGGAGGTCCCATTCATTAGTTTCTCTTCTGCTGTTTGAGCATTTTGGGTTATGCTTGATAGTCTATTGATGCCATATATTAAGGCCCCTAAATTTGTCCCTAGATGGGGCAATCTACTTCCTTAGTGATACTGCTTCAGAAACCCAAGGAGGGGTCGCTATGAGTCAGGTCTGACTCGATGGCACATAATAACAACAACAACAAGTTCTTCCTTGAGGAACTCTATAGTTTTAGGTTTCACATTTAAGTCTTTGATCCAACTGGAGTTAGTTTTTGTGTATGGTGTGAGGAACAGATCTTGTTTCATTTTTCTGCAAATGGATCTCCAGTTTTGCCAGCACCAGTTATTAAGCAAACAATCTCTTCACCATTTAATCAGTTTTGGCCCTTTGTTAAAGATCAGCTGACCATAGGTCAATGGATCTATTTCTGGGATCTCAATTCTATTCCATTGGTCTATGTGTCTGTCATTAAACCAAGACCAGGCAATTTTGACTACTGTGGCTGTATAGTAGGTTGTGAGATCTGGCAGTGTGAGACCTCCTACTTTGTTCTTTTTCTTCAACCGTGCTTTGCTTATCCGAGGTCTCTTTCCTTTCGATATAAAGTTTGTGATTGGTTTTTCCATATCCTTAAAAAATGTTGATGGGATCTGGATTGGACTACATTGAATGAATAGATTGCTTTGGATAGAATTGCCATTTGTTATGTTGAGAAATGTCCCTTCTATTCCTATTTTGCTGAGAATTTTGATCAGGAATGAGTGTTGGATTTTATCAAATGCCTTTTCTGCATCAATTTATATGATCATGTGTTTCTTCTCTTTTGTTTTATTTATGTGGTGGATAACGTTGATTGTTTTTCTAATATTGTACCATCCTTGCATACCTGATATGAACCCCACTTGATCATAATGAGTGATTTTCTTGATATGTTGTTGGATTCTATTGGCTAGGATTTTGTTGAAGATTT
>NW_006924977.1:12266-13398 GCF_000298275.1 Orycteropus afer afer | reverse complement strand
GTAAGCTTAGAAGGTTTCTTCTCAATCTAAGCTGATGGTAAAAAATTAGGCTATGGTAAAGTCAATCATTAGCTCCAAAGAATTATCTTCTTTCCTGAGGAAAGATCTCTAACAAGTCTAGGTATTCTCATGACCAGCTCTATGGGTAATACACCCCTCTGAACTGGTCTGACAATTAGGAAATATCAGGGTGCTCATCTTTACTAGAGTCGATGAAACAAATTCATATGAAAGAAGGAAGGAAGGAAAGAAAGGGGGTAAAAAGATCTATCACTTTGTTTGCTCTATATCCTAATCCACTTAATTACATCTCACACGATGTTTGGTGTCCCAGAGGAAGTTTTTAACTTTCCATCAAATATCTCTTAATACTAAGGACTAAACTATTTTAAACAATAACTGCACAGGTAACATATTTCTATATAAACATATTCTAATGAGGAGAGAGCTTATTCTTATTACAGAAATTTCTTATAGTGCTTATCATTATTATAGGAGCTTATAAGTGCTCTATATAACTAGAAGTTTTAGACATATTTTAAAATTTTTTTAATCTTCTTGACATGTATTTATTTCAGTATTCAAGTAACTAGAATTGAGTTGTAACTACCAAACCTTACTGACAGGCATTTCTTCCCTTTTCCTGAAAATTCCAGACTGTGTATAGTATAGAATCAGACATTTTATACCGTAATTTAAGCTCTTTGGCACTGGGTCCTTTATGTTCCCAACCCAATTATTTCTTTGTATGGAGTGCCAAAAATAAATAATTAAAAATAATCCCTCTGAAATTGCAACTTAAACAAACCCAAAACCCTATCTTGGGAAACAATTATGAAAATCCAAATATGCCCCCTCATCAATTTAATGGTGTGTTATGGGAAACCAGAGTCCCAGTATTATATGTGATTGCCACAGCTAATATTGAAATTCATAAATAACATGGATGTTTCTTAAAAATGTTACTTTCCCATAATATTCCAAAATATCCCAAGTGGCTACAGATCACAGTGTCTAAAGCCACAGTAACCCCAAGCTAGCCAGTAGTAGAATTGGGCTTGAGTTTTGCTGTTTCTATGGTTACCTCAGTGTATCAGAAGCTTCAGATTTCTGTAGCGTTACCTCCTACTTA
>NW_006924977.1:9716-10217 GCF_000298275.1 Orycteropus afer afer | reverse complement strand
CAGTGGAGAGCTACTGTCTATTTCCATAATAGAGCAAGATTTTAATGTTTCTGTTGTCTAAATTCAACTACAAACTATTGTTAACGTTTCATATCGTGGTTCCTATTCTCACAAATGATGTTTTTACATGGATTAAACATTATGCAGTCAGGAGACTATTATACAGGTCCTGATCTAAGCCAGACTCTCTGTGGAAAGTTTTGTATAAAAACCTTCCTATTCTCTGAAAAACCATAAGAAATGTCTGCAGTGACTGGACATTTCCCCAAATGATTTTTGCCTTGAAGAACTACCTGCACTTAAGACATAATTTTACATGGAAAAGTATATCCATATTTTCTCAGAGTCAGAATACAAAACTGCTTCTGGTGATGCAGCCCTCCTCTGCCTCTGGAGAGTTTGTATAGGGGAGATACTAAGATTCTTATATCAGCCACTATTACCCATGATACCAGGGCCCTAGCAAAGATCTGTTGTCTTATCCTCCAGAGACCACAAAAC
>NW_006924977.1:7152-7654 GCF_000298275.1 Orycteropus afer afer | reverse complement strand
TGGTGATGATCTCAATGACAGTGGCTACAATGTTCACCAGAAGTTCATTTATAGAGACATCAGAGCAAGCAAGAGTGAAGATAGGAGGTAGATCACAGAAGAAGTGGTTAACCACATTGGATCGATAGGACGGGATCTCCAGAGCTAAACACGTGTGAATCAGAGAACACACTGCCCCACACAGGTAGCAGCCAGAGACCAGCTCCACACAGAGCTTCTGGGACATGATGACCATATACAACAGAGGCTTGCAGATGGCCACAAAGCGGTCATAGGCCATCACGGCCAGTAGGATCACCTCAGTGATCACACAAGTGCAAAACAAATAGAACTGTATAATGCACCCCACAAAGGAAATGGGTTTATCCTTGTTGATGGTATTGTCTAATGTCTTAGGCACAATGATAGTGGAGTAGCAGAAATCCACAAAGGACAAGTGGCTGAGGAAAAAGTACATGGGGGTGTGAAGCTGAGAGCTGACCTGAATTACCATAATCATACC
>NW_006924977.1:1272-3259 GCF_000298275.1 Orycteropus afer afer | reverse complement strand
CTACACCACCAGAGGTTTTCCCCTTTTCCCTCCACCTCAGAGAGGATCTTTCCAGATTTTTTTTCCTCAGTTGGATTTGAGTTACTGTTACAGGTTACTCAATACTTGTGGAAGCTCATTTTTCAGTGACCCTCACTACTGGATGTGTTCCAGGAAGGTTGCAATTTTGCAGAATATCTGTTTGTCCAACAATAATGACAGCCAATCCATTCCTAGGGCTCTGCTTCCTAAACTGAAGCCATAGCTAGATTATATTGTTTTTAAGATGTATTCAACTAGGTAAATATGCAACACACTTTTCAAATTGTTATGCTGCACCAATGGGCTCAGGTAAAGCAAGGATTGTGAGGCCGGTGCAGGACCCAGCAGTGTTTTGTTCTGTCATACTTAGAGTCGCTGTAAGTTAGAGCTGATTGGACGGCACCCAACAACAATAATAAAAGCCCTTTTATAATAATTTCTCAGATAATGAGACAGGGAATGCCTCTAATGACTACATCACAAATCCATTTTTATATAGGTGATTGGCAGATATTCTTCCAACAAAACTGAACAAAAAATCTAATGATATTTATTAAATTATTAGCATAATAACAATCGATAGTAAATGACTAGTAAAACATTTGCTTATTAGGTTGTTATTGTTGTTGATAAGTGTTGTGGAATTGGTTCCTTCTCAAAGTGACATTGTTGGTAGATGATGCTAAAATATTGAGGGGCACTGCTATTTCAATAAAACAATTCTTCTTATCATCACAATTTTTTATCATCGTATTTAAAGATGCTGAAATCTGTATTATTTCAGTGATCAGAAATAGTCATCCATGGACGGTTTTACTAACTGAAATAAAGAAGAATAAAATTCAGCTCATTAATACCTTGAGACACATTTCTGACGAAATTGTGCAGTTTCTATTTGAAAAAGTCAAAACTAAATATATTTAAGTTTTAAAATAATAGTGTAGTAGAGAGAGTTGTAATGATATTTCAATGTAGGGGAAAATTACATAGAATTGTATTGCCTCAGAAAACTACAAGTTATTTTTTATGTAGTGTCTTTTAGTTGCAAAGTATTACAGTAGTGTAATTAACAAAGAATATGGTCCTGGAGAGTAAGTAGAATTTAAATAGTTCAGAAGCAAAACAAAGTTATAAAATTTGCTAATTTCTGTATTTCAAATGAATCAGTAGACTTCAAGTAGCTACAGTATAGACTGGAATTACAGGTATTTCTGTTTCAATTTGAAGTTATATTGCATAATACCAATAGAAATCATGCTCAACATAGCAACTATGACAGTTACCATAGATAACTTTGGAATCTAAAGGTAGAAACTGGAAGAACATGGCATTTAACATCAGTGATTTTTTTTTTTTTTTTTTTTTAATTTCTCATTGCCAGTGTGGCTGGTATCCCAAACTTAAACCTTTTGTCACAGCAATTAAACCACAAGGATTTCCAACCTCAAAATAAAAATTAAAGTGGTTGAATTTCTTCCTTCACAAAAAAATGTAATTTTTCTTCCAACTTCAGAGAGAAAAATAAGGGGCTGTTCTTTGAAAAGGATTGTTTACTAGTTATTACATTCAAGATTAATTTAATGTTCTACTGCTTTTTGCCATTGTTTCAGGAGAGTTAATATCAAGCAAATGATATTGCAGATTGGAAGAATTTATTTATAAATATGTAAAACTATGTTAGCATTATTAGAAAATCAAATATTAACTAAAAAGAGGTGATTTTAATACATCACTGTGTATCTATAGTATATTTCCAAATCATTACATTGAACCAATATAATACATATAGCTCTTTGACCACCTCTATTAAAGAGAAAAATAAACTTGTGAATATTTCAGAAATTTGATTTCTACTTAATTTTACTTTATTAAAAATGTAAAATTTAATTCCGTTCATGTTCCGAAAGGAAATTTTATAGACTTGTAATTGTTAAGTACAACTGTCAACTTATAGTGACCCTGTGTA
>NW_006924977.1:0-707 GCF_000298275.1 Orycteropus afer afer | reverse complement strand
CAACTTTAAGATTTTGTCCATTTATCACAGTGCTGCTTATTTGTCCAGCAGTAAGGATTTTTGTTTCCTTTGTCAAGGTGTAAACTGTATTGAAACTGGAGTCCTTGATCTTCATCAGTAAGCGCTTCAAGTCTGCTTTGCTTTCGGCAAGTGAGGTTGCGTCATTTGTATGTTGCAGGTTGTTCATGTGTCTTTCTCCAATACCGATGCCACATTCCTCTTCAAACAGTCCAGTTCTCAGATTATTTGCTCAGCGTACATATTGAGTTGTTGTTGTTGTTATGTGCCGTCGAGTCAGCCCTGACTCATAGCGACCCCTCCTTGGGTTTCCGGGGCAGTATCACTACGAAGTAGGATTGCCCAACCTTCCTTCCGAGGAGTGGCTGGTGGATTTGAACCGCCAGCCTTCTGGTTAGCATTCAAGTGCCTTTAGGCACTATGCTACCAGAGCTCTTAACATATTGAGTAAGTATGGTAAAATGATATGGCCCTGACACACACATTTCCCAACACAGAAAACCCTTCTTCTGTTTGAATGACTGCCTCTTGGTTTATGTACATGTTCTCCATGGGCAAAATTAAGAGTTTGGAACTCCCATTCTTCCCAATGTGATCCGTTATATGTTATGATCCTCACAGTTGAATGCCTTTCAATAGTTAAATAAAATGCTGGTGAGCAACTTTTTAGTATTTTCTGCTTTCACCCA
>NW_006924976.1:10643-11836 GCF_000298275.1 Orycteropus afer afer | reverse complement strand
GTTTGGTAGAATTCTCTGGTGAAACAATCTAGGCCAGACTTTTTTGTTGGTAATTTTTTGACAATGTTCTCAATTTCTTCTTTTGTTATGGATCTGTTCAACTTTTCCACATCAGTCTGTGTTAGTTTAAGTTAGTGTTGTGTTTCTAGAAATCTGTCCATTTCTTCCAGATTTTCAAATTTGTTGGAGTACAGTTCTTCATAGTATCCTGAAATTATCCTTTTTATTTGAGTTGGATCTGTTATGATGTCACTCATTTCATTTGTTATTCGTGTTAGTTGTATTCTCTCCCTCCTTTCCTTTGTTACATTTGCCAGTGGTTTGTCAATTTTATTAATCTTTTCAAAAAAAAATCTGACCTTGTTGATTTTTACTATTGTCTTTCTATTTTCTGTTCCTTGATTTCTGCTCAAATCTTGATTACTTCCTTTCTTCTGGTGACTGTAGGCTTTTCTTGCTGTTCTTTTTCTAATTGTTGGAGATGTTAATTTAAAGTGTTGATTTTGACTCTTTCTTATTTTTTGATGTGAGCATTTATTGCTATAAATTGGCCTCTGATCACTGCTTTTGCAGGAGTTCTGGTAGCATATTGCCTAAGGCACTTGACTGCTAACCAGAAGTCTGGCAGTTCAAACCCACCAGCCACTCCTCAGAAGGAAGGTTGGGCAATCTACTTCCACAGAGATACTGCCTCAGTAACCCAAGGAGAGATAGCTATGAGTCAGGTCTGACTCGACGGCACATAACAACAGCAACAACAACACTGCTTTTGCTGTGTCTCAGAAATTTTGGTATGTTGTGTTTTCAGTCTCATTCGATTCAAGGAATTTTTCAATTTCACTTATTTTTCCTCTTACCCAGTCTTTCTTAAGGAGTGTGTTGTTCAGTTTCCATGTGTTTGCTCTTTTTCTGTTGATCTTCTTATTGTTGATTTCTAATGTGATAGCATTGTGATCTGAGAAGATGCTTTGCAGAATTTCAATGTTTTTAAATTTATGAAGGCTTGCTTTATGTCCTAACATATGGTCTATTATGGAAAATGTTCCATGTGCACTAGAAAAGAATGTATATTGTGCTGTTATTGGATGAAGTGCTCTATAGATATCTCTAAGGTCAAGTTGGTGGATTATATTGTTTAGCTCTTCTGCAACTTTGTTGAGTTTCTTTGCAGTGGTTCTATCTTTCATTGAAAG
>NW_006924976.1:8046-9998 GCF_000298275.1 Orycteropus afer afer | reverse complement strand
CTGTAACTACACAGTATTTTCCCTCTTTTTGTTTGTAGTTGTCCTCACTTGCCAATTGATGTCTCTGGTTCCCTGTTTACAATCTTGTAAGCTTATTTTAGGAGAAGAGGGAGCTGGTATTTCATTTGCCTCTATATTTTTAAATGCTTGTACCCAGAATTATTTGAATTCGTTAAGCACCAATGGTTAGACTAGATAACGGCATCTCTTTGTGAATTAACATACAGCTCATAAATTTGCTTAAATTCAGGAACAACTGAAGCAAGCCAAACAAAATAAATAATGTTGATGTAATTACAATAGATGATTGTCCAGATCAAAAGAAAAGATTTGAGCCAGGACTGCCTAAATTACCTGTTAACAGGTCCATAACCCCCCCTCCAATTTGTCAGTATTGCAAAAAATGTGGTCACTGGAAGGAAGATTGTTTTATATTTAATAATAATAATAAAGAACCTTGCTGCCCACAAGTTCAGTTTTAACTAAGTAAAAACAGAAGCTTTTCCTATAGTAACTTTAGATTGTCAGAGAGGGACAACGCTTATTGTTAATGGGGAAACCTACTAAATTTTAAATTGACACTGTTGTTGTTGTTATGTGCTGTTGAGTCAGATCCGACTCATAGTGACCCCTCCTTGGGTTTCCGAGCTGGTATCAATGGGAAGTAGATTGCCCCATCTTCCTTTCAAGGAGTGGCTGGTGGGTTTGAATCGCCAACCTTCTGGTTAGCAGTCAAATGCCTTAGGCACTCTTTTCTTACCCCCTCAAGTTTACAAAAGCCTCTACAAAAATCATGGAGGTTAAAAATGTAACTCAAATGTTATGTCATCCACAACTTGTACCAATACATTCCTGGCTTATAGAGGATTCTCACCCTTTGCTCCTTAGCTCAGATACAACTTTTAATTTACTACGGAGAGATCTTTTATCTAAATAGAACTGCCAATTTCAGTTCATGGAAAAGGGAGAAATGTTACTAAGTTTGCCTGATGTCTTTGAACAGAAAAATTTTGATTTAGACCAAAACCAAGCAAAAGAAGAAATTATATGTTATGTCCAGGCACCTGCCTTAATCATTCAGGAAGTGGGCCAACCTAAACATCCTTCTAGAGAAATCTTAAATCCCCGAGACTTTATGTGCCACCACATCTACTGATGTGGGATGAGTGAATCCACTGAACCAATTAATATTTAAGTACAGTCATCTAAGCCCCTTCCCCAAATCCCTCATTACCATCTTAGACAAGAAGCTAGAGAAGGCAGTGTTCCAATAACACAAGACTCTTTCTAGAAACCTTATATTATAGTCCATTGTACCAGCCATACAATACCCCAGGCCACACTGTTAAGAAATATAACAATCAGAGCTGGAGTTTTATTTAAGACTTGTGTGCAATTTTGTATAATCATTCCCAGATTTCTCATTTTTCTAATCCTTATTTAATAATCTCTAATGTCTCACCAAAGTTCCATATTGTGTTGCCAAAAAAATCTTTGTAATTTTTTTTTTTTTTTGGGGGTATTCTTGTTCTTTCATACAGCCAATATTTATTTGCTTTTACTTGGGAGAACCCACAATTTACTTGGAATGTAATGCTTCAAAGGTTTAAAGAGTACCTTACTTATTTTTCACAAGTTTTACTTAATGATTTGCAGCCTTTACAATTTACACATAATTCTAAATCAGTACATTATGTAAATGTTCTTTTAACCTACTCCTCTAGGAAGTTTGTTTAGAAAATAGCTTTATTTTGCTTGTATTTGGCTAAAGAAGAACACATGGTGTGTTAGGCTGAGTTCTCTAGAGATGCAAAACCAGTAAAGCTTATATATGCATATAGAGAAAGATAAATTTATCTTAGGAAAATGGCTCACACACTTATAGATGTTAGCAAGTCCCAAGATCTTGGATAAAACATCAAGCTGGAGGCTTTTCCTGACTCACGCAGCTG
>NW_006924976.1:6793-7486 GCF_000298275.1 Orycteropus afer afer | reverse complement strand
CCTATCTTCCTTCCGAGGAGTGGCTGGTGGGTTTGAACCGCCAGCCTTCTGGTTAGCAGTCAAGTGCCTTAGGCACTACGCCACCAGAGCTCCCAGTTAAATACCTAGGCCATCTAATTTCTTCCCACGTTATTTCTATACCTAAGAAAGAAGATACAATTTTAGCTTACGTATTTCCTAAAACACAGGAACAATTCCATGAAATATGAGGATTATGTATTTACTTCTGAACTTGGGTTCCAAATTTTTCTTAAGAAAACTAGTGATGGAATCTGTCAATGATTGAATTGTGTCTCCCCAAAATATGTGTCAGCTTGACAGGGCCATGATTCTTGGTGGTTTATTGGTTATTCTATAATCTAATTTGACAGTAATGCAATGATGTAATCATTCCCCACGATATTATCTGGTGTGACCAGCCAATCCATTATAAGAGCATTAGAGTGGGATAAAACCTTCTTACTCAGATTACAACCCTGAACTGATGTAAGTGGAGTTACTCTGGAGTGTGGCCTGCATTACCTTTTATCTTAAAAGAGTTAAAAGGAGAGAGAAGTGAGCAGAGAGAGAAGGATATGATTGTCATCAAGAAAGAAGAGCTTGGAGAAGAGTGCATCCTTTGGACTTAGGGTCTCTGCAATGAGAATCTCCTAGACCCAGAGGAAGATTGATGCCAAAACATATGGAGACCTC
>NW_006924976.1:5819-6372 GCF_000298275.1 Orycteropus afer afer | reverse complement strand
GCATCATCAGAGTAAACCCAGCCTTAAGAATATGGATAAGGTAATGCTTTTGAGACTTCCATTTGCTGATGTGGCACCACTCAAATTGAAGAGAAACAGCTGCAGACACCTATTAATCATCAGAACATGAATGCATGAAGTATAGATCTAGAAAAATTGGAAGTTCTCAAAAAAGAAATGGAACTTATACATAAAGATTGATATCCTCAGCATTAGTGAGCTGAAATGGATTGGTTTTGGCCATTTTGAATCAGACAATCAAGTGATCTACTATGCCAGGAATGACAACTTGAAGAGGAATGGTGTGGTATTCATCATTACAAAGGATATTTCAAGATCTGTCCTGAAGTACAATGCTGTCAGTGATAGGATAATATCCATATGCCTACAAGGAAGACCCATCAATACAACTATTATTCAAATTTATGCCCCAACAACCAAAGCCAAAGATTAAGAAGTTGAAGATTTTTATCAACTTCTGCAGTCTGAAATTGACCAAACATGTAATCAGGATGTGTTAATTATCACTGGTGACTGGAATGCAAAAGTTGGA
>NW_006924976.1:2006-3759 GCF_000298275.1 Orycteropus afer afer | reverse complement strand
GAAGGAACTGTTTCAAGTGCTGAGGAGCAAGGATGTCTCCTTGAGGACTAAGGTGCGCCTGCCACAAGCCATGATATTTCCAATCGCCTTGTATGCATGTGAGAGCTGGACAATGAATAAGGAAGACCAAAGAAGAGTTGATGCTTTTGAGTTGTGGTGCTGGCAAAGAATGCTGAAATTACCATGGACTGCTAAAAGAACTAAAAGATCTGTCCTGGAGGAAGTGCACCCTACATGCTCCTTGGAAGTGAGAATGGCCAGATTTCATCTCACTTACTTTGGTCTTGTTGTCAGAAGGGACCATTCCCTGGAGAAGGATGTCATGCTTGTTAGGGTGGAGGGTTAATGAAAGAGGGGAAGGCCCTCAACAAGATGGATTGACACTGTGGCTGCAATGATGGGCTCAAGTATAGCAGGGATCATGGTGCTGGCATGGGATTGGGCAGTGTTTTGTTCTGCTGTGCATGGGGTCACTATGAGTCAGAAATGACTCGACAGCACCTAACAACAACAACAACAACATCATGATTTCTCTGGCAAAAGCACTCCCTTTACAATATCTTATAAGGTTGGTCTGGTTTTAACAAATTCCCTTAATTTCTGCTTATCTGGAAATCTCCTAATTTCATCATCATATTTGAGGGACAATCATAATACATAATACATAAATCATACTTTAACAGAATTGAAAAGACAAATAGATGACTCCACAGTCATAGTAGGAGACTTTAATACACCACTCTCAGTGAAAGATAGATCTGGAAAGATACTCAACAAAGACTCAGAATAACTAAACAATACAATCGACCAACTTGACTTTATATATGTCTATAGAACACTTCACCCAACAACAGCACAATATACATTATTTTCCAGTGCACTTGTAACCTTCTCCATGATGGACCACATATTAAGCCATAAAGCAAGCTTTAATAAATTTAAAGAGATTAAAATACTGTAAAGCATCTCCTCAGATCACAATGCTATAAAATTAGAAATTAACAATAGGGAGATCAACAGAAAAAAAAGCAAAGACATGGAAACTGAACAACACCCTCCTTAAACATGACTGGTTAGTAGAAGAAATAAAAAAAAAATAAATTTAAAAAAATCCTGGAATCAAATGAGAATGAAAACAAACATACAAAAATCTTTGGGACACAGCAAAAGCAGTGACCAGAGGCCACTTTATAGCAATAAACACATCTATGAAAAAAGAAGAAAGAGCTATAATCAACATCTTAAACTGACATCTCCAACAATTAGAAAAAGAAGAGCAAGAAAAGCCTACAGTCAGTCACCAGAAGAAATGAAATAATATAAACTCAAGTAGAAATAGATGAAACAGAAAAGGGACAATAGAAAAAAATCAACAAGATGAGAAGTTGTTTTTTTGAAAAGATTGATAAAATTTGACCACTGGCAAATTTAACAAAGGAAAAGAGGGAGAGAATACAAATAACATGAATAAAAAAGTAATTGGGGGACTTCACAACAGAACCAACTGAAATAAAAATGATAATATCAGGACATGTTGAAGAACTGTACGCCAACAAATTTGAAAATCTAGAAGAAATGGACAGATTTCTAGAAACACACTACTTACCTAAGCTAACACAGACTAAGGTGGAAAGTTGAACAGATACATAGCAAAAGAAGAAATTGAACAGGTCATAAAAAATTACCAACAAAAACCATCCTGGCCCAGACAATTTCACTGCAGAATTCTACCAAGCATTCAGAGAAGAACTGA
>NW_006924976.1:0-1351 GCF_000298275.1 Orycteropus afer afer | reverse complement strand
AGGATACAAGATCAACATCCAAAAATCAGTTGGATTCCTCTACACCAGCAAAGAGATTGCTGAAAAAGAAATAAGGAATTCAATACCATTTATAATAAAACACACCAAACTCACTGCCATCAAGTTAGGTCCAACTGATAGCGACCCCTTCTTGGGTTTCCAAAGCACTATCACTACAGAAGTAGATTGCCCAATTTTCCTTCTTCTGAGGAGTGTCTGGTGGGTTTGAATTGCCACCCTTCTGGTTAGCAGTCAAGTACCTTAGGCACTACACAACTGGAGCTCCCAACCATTTATAATAACTACCAAAAACATGAAATACTTGGGCATTAATCTTACAAGGGACACAAAGGACCTGTACAAAGAAAACTATAAAAGACTACTACTTCAAGAAACTGTAAGAGGTCTACATAAATTGAAGAACATACCATGCTTGTGGCTAAGAAGATTGAACATTGTGAAAATGTCAGTTCTACCCAAATCAATCTATATATTCAATGCAATCCCAATCCAGACCTCATCAACATTCTTTAAGGATACAGAAAAACTGATCTGTAACTTAATATGGAAAGGAAAGAGACCTCAGATAAGCAAAGCACTATTGAAGAACATTCCAAAGAAAAGTGCTTCCACAGAATGTGAAAATTATCAAACAATATAATTAATATCACATACAAGTCAAATTTTACTGAACATAATTAAAAAATGGTTGCAGCAGTATATTAGCAGAGAACTTCCAAAAATGCAAGCTGGATTCAGAAGAGGATGCGGAATAAGGGATGTCATTGCTGATGTCAGATGGATCTTGGCTCAAAGCAAAGAATATCAGAAAGATGCTTACTTAATGTTTTATTGACTATGCAAAGGCATTTGATTGTGTGGACCATAACAAATTGTGGGTAACATTAAGAAGAATGGGAATCCCAGAACACTTAATTTTACTCATGAGGAACATGTACATAGACGAGGAGGCTGTTGTTTGAATGGAACAAGGGGACATGTTGTTCAAATAGAAAAAGGGGACATTGCATGTTTTAAAATCAAGAAGGGAGTGTGTCCTTTCACCATACTTATTTAATCTATATGCTGAGCAAATAATCTGAGAAGCTGGACTATATGAAGAAGAATATGGCATCAGGATTGGAGGAAGAATCACTAACAACCTGTGATATGCTGACAACACAACTTTGCTTGCTGTAAGTAAGAATGACTTAAAACACTTACTGATGAAGATTAAAGAATAGAGCCTGCAGTATGGATTACATCTCAGTAAAAAGAAAACAAAAATCTTTACAACTAGACCTATAAACAGTATCACAATAAATGGAGAAATGATTGAAGTTGTCAAAGA
>NW_006924975.1:9308-11592 GCF_000298275.1 Orycteropus afer afer | reverse complement strand
TTCATGTCTTCTGCCCATTTTTTAATTGGATTGTTTGTCTTTTTGTTATTGAGGTGTTGGAGTGTTCTATAAATTCTAGAGATAAGTCCCTTGAGATAAGTCCCTTGATGGACGATGTTCTTGATGTCATCCCACAATTCCTCCAGTTTTTGGTCATTGGTGTTCAATGCATCAAATATGTTTTTTAGATGCTCTCTAAATTTGTGTTGTTGTTGTAGCGACCCCTCCTTGGGTTTCCGAGGTGGTTTCACAGAACTAGATTGCCCAACCTTCCTTCTGAGGAGTGGCTGGTGGGTTTGAACTGCCAGCCTTCTGGTTAGTAGTCAAGTACCTTAGGCACTATGCTAACAGAGATTCCAAGGATATAATCAAGGTCATATTATGGCTCTCATGGACTTGTTTTATTGTCTTCAGCTTCAACTTGAAATTGCATATGAGCAGTTGATGGTCTGTTCCATAGTCAGCTCCTGGCCTTGTTTTGGCTGAAGATACTGAGGTTCTCCATCACCTCTTTCCACATATGTAGTGGATTCTTGTGTACTCCATCTGGTGAAGTCCACGTATATAACTGCTGTTTATGTTTTTTTAAAAGATATTTGCAATGAGTAAGTTGTTGGTCTTGCAAAATTCTGTCATGTGATCTCCAGTGTTATTTCTGTCATTAAGGCCATATTTTCTAACTTATTTCCAAGTTTTGCATTCCAATCACCAGTAATCGGTCAATTTCAGACTGCAGAAGTTGGTAACAATCTTCAATATTTTTTTGTCTTTGGCTTTGGTGGTTGGTGTGTAAATTTGAATAATAGGAGTATTCAGTGGTCTTCCTCATAGGCGTATGGATAGTATCCTATCACTGACAGTATTGTACTTCAGGTTAGTTTTTGATGCCATGCTATTCTTCAATCTGTCATTCCTCGCATAGTAGATCATATGAGTGTCTGATTCAAAATTGCCAAAACCAGTCCATTTTAGGTCACTGATGCCTAAGATACTGATCTTCGTGTGTTCCATTTCATTTTTGACCACTTCCAATTTTCTTAGATTCATACTTCTTACATTCCATGTTCTGATTATTAGTGGATGTTTGCAGCTGTTTCTTCTCATCTTGAGAAATGCCACATCGGCAAATAGAGATTCCGAAAGGTTTACTCTATCCACATCATTAAGGTCGCTCTACTCTGAGAAGGCAGTTCTTCTCCAGTTATATTTTGAGTGCCTTCCAACCTGAGAGGCTCATCTTCCAGCACTATATTAGACAGTATTTCAGGGCTCTTCATAAAGTTGTCCAGTAATATATCAGACATTGTTTTCACTGCTATTCATAAGGATTTTACGGGCCAATTCTTTGAGAAGTGGATAGCCTCTTCTTACTTCCTAGTCTGTCTTAGTCTCAAACCTCCGCTGAAACCTGTCCACTGTGGGTAATTCTGCTGGCATTTGAAACACTGGTGGCATAGCCTCCAGCCTGACAGCAACACTTAAGCCCCCACAGTACAACAAACTGACAGACAAGGTTGTCTCCCTTAGTTGTTCCAAACTGCTCCATTCATTTCCTGGTCTCCCATGCTCTGCTCACTTATCCAGCCTGCCCCTTGGGTGCTGCATGCACACAAACACTTACCTTCCGCTGGTCCCAGGCTGGCGTACTGCAGCCTTGCCCCGGGGGCACCTCCATGCATGCAAACACCTGCCTTCCTCTGTGCCTGGGCTGGCTTTAACAGATGGTGCTGGCAAAACTTGTTATACATTTGCAGAAAAATGAAACAAGATCCATATCTAACACCATACACAAAAACTAACCCCAGATGGATCAAAGCCTTAAATTTGAAACCTAACACTGTGAAGTTCCTCAAGGAAAAAATAGGGACAATTTTAATGGCCCTAATTTATGGCCTAAATAGATTATTAAACATAACCCAAAATGCACAAACAGCAGAAGATAAAGTAGATGATTGGGACCTTCTAAAAATTAAATTTTTATGTGCTTCAAAAGATTTCTCCAAAAGAGTAAAAAGAGAGCTTTTTGGAAAGAAATATTTGGTAATGACATACTTGGCAAGGGACTTATCTCTCACATTTATAGAAAACTCCAATACCTCAGCATCAAAAAGACAAACAATCCAATGAAAAAATGGGCAGAAGACATGAATAGACATTTCACCAAAGAAGATATTCTGACAGCCAATAAACACATGAAGAAATGTTCATGATCATTGGCCATTAAAAAAACTCACTGTTGTTGAGTCAGTTTGACTCATAGTGACCCCTCCTTGGGTTTCAGAGG
>NW_006924975.1:6879-8393 GCF_000298275.1 Orycteropus afer afer | reverse complement strand
CCCAAGGAGGGGTCACTATGAGTTGGGTCCGACTCGATGGCACATAACAGCAACGACATTTGCTCAGATTTACTAAACTGAATGCTTAGGATTTGTACATTTTACCACGTGCAAGTGTTATTTAGTAAGGAAAGAAAAAGCTGAAGGAATGTTTGTTGAAGGTGAAGGGATGGATCTTGTTACCTGAAAAGAGTGAAATGTCTTGATTAGGAATTAGAATTATTGACAGTCTTTTGTCTGTACATAATATGCATTTATGCTGCTGCTCATGAGAGTTTCTTGCCAACATGTTTCTGTTAGAAAAAAACAGACTGCCAGCAGGAAGCGCTGCTTTATCTTATTATCTTTTGCTTGTCACCTAGAAATGAGAATAATATCTAGCAATAACTTTCTGGGAATTGAAGGTGGTGACTATTCCTATTTATATACCTACAGTGTTTGAGGTTTTGCACAGACATGTGAAGTCTTTACTGTTTTGGAACTTACTAGCCAAAGAAGAGGCAAACAAATCTTGTCACTTCTGGGTTTCTGGGTGGTGCTATTTATCATAGAAAGGAAAGGTTGGTGCTTGTAAACCAAATAAACTATTCTTGGTAGATAGTGATCTATGGAGCTCTATTAGTACTATTGTAACCCTAATAAAATGCTTTGGTTTACAGGAAACTTATTTAACTCATAGTTAACTTATAATTGTTAAAAACTGTAAATGTTTCCCTACTTTTTAGTATTTTACACAATGTTCAGTAGGCATTATTTCCAATTTAGGGTTAGGTATAATTTATGGATAACACACTTACAATCATTGGTTCATTTTATAAAATCTAATAATTTTGCATCTACATCAGAAAGCTGGCTTTTTTTTTGGGGGGGGTATGTATTAGTATGACTGACGTTTGAAGTACTTGGAGGACTAACTATCCAGGTCAACAAACTAATTGCCGATATTGGGGATTGTTGTTAGTTTCTGTCAAGCTGACTCTGACTCACAGCATCCTTATGTATAGCCCTATGAAATGTTGCCAGTCCTGTGCTGTCTTCATGATGGGTATTGGAGATAGATGTTTATTTTGCAAAATTGTAAATGTATGGTAAGCCAAACCATACATTTATATGACCTATATATTTTTATTCAAGTAAAACATTAGCTTATTGAAGACAAAAATCACAGACATCCAGCATCAACCAACATTGACAAAAAGACTGCATTTTCCATTTAATGAAAGTCTTGTTTCTCTGAAATGATACACTGGGACTTTTCTCTCTTATATGTATAACTGATTTCATCTGTCTTTCAAGAACTAAGAGAGCATTATTTGAAAAGTTTTTACCTGCTTGATTTTTTTTCCCAAAATTATCAGGCTTAACTTCAGATAGAATTTAAAATATTTTTGTAGGCATATTTTTTAGATGTTTTATTATGAAAATTTCAAACATTTACAAAAGTGGGGAGAATAGTATAATGAACCTCCATGTAACTATTCCCGAGAATCATTGTCCACATTTTGGTTAATATA
>NW_006924975.1:4554-5784 GCF_000298275.1 Orycteropus afer afer | reverse complement strand
GATCAAAGCAAAACTTCTGAGCAATGAAAGAGGAATCCCAGATTTCAAGGTGGGTTTCACCTGGATTTCTAGTATCATGAAAAGAAATGGCTTTTCTGTGAGAATGAAAATCACGTAGATAGCAACTTTTGGATGACTAGGAGCAGAAGATTGTCAGCTTCCACAAATTCATCACCAAAAAAATATCTGAACTCAATGTGTATGCAATGGATGTAATTAATATGGATGAGGTTCCAATGTCTTTTGACATTCTAGCCACCAGGACTGCAGCTTCTTCAGGTAGGAAAACTATAGCCATTACAACCACTGGGCTTGCTTCACCGTAGTCCTTGATTGCACTGCTAGTGGGATGAAATTAACGCCAGTGGTGATTTTTAAGAAGTTACCATGCCCTGTGAAAAACTGCCCACCACTTTGGCTGTTCATTGTAGTAAGAAGAAATGGATGGACTGTGATGTTATGGAAGTAGGGGTAGATAAGTATTATAGGAGGGATTCTTTTTGAAGAAGTCTTTACTATCTTTTGATGTCATGGCTGCTCACAAAGAAAAGAACATCCAAATTTTATTTATATGGCTAGTGCCCATATAGCAGTCATACCTGGTGGCCTTACCTACAAACTGTAGCCACTAGATATAGCAGTCAACTACCCATTCAAGACTTTCATGAGAAGAGAGCAGGATGAATGGATGCAGTTGGATTCATGAATTCATACCATCAGGATAGTTGAAGTGGAAGATGTTTATGGAAGTCTGCAAAATGGTAGTTTCTGCTTGGGGAAATTACCCAGAAACTATTTGCAGTGGCTTCAGAAAGGCTAGGATTATGTGCCAGCAGAATACTGATGATAAAGATGAAGATGCCAAAGGTGGTGGTGATGACACTGGCTCAGAAGTTACAGAAGACTGTCTGCAGGTAGCTCTGAGATATTTCAATGATGATAGTGACGAGGAAGAGTTTGAAGAGTTCCAGGAGTTGAATGTTGGTAATGATGATAATGAATGAAACTAAAAGGCCTATTTTAAGATACAAATACAGTTTCTTGTGAGTTTTATTTGTTGATTTCAATGACATTGATGATCAAAAATTATGTTTCATTTTAAGATTTAAGAAAGCAAAAAGTATAAACAACATCTTGTTCCTATAGCTTGAGCCCTAGGATCATTTCTTACCAATTTCTACTCTTCATACATTCGTACTCTTTGGTTTCAAGATGGCATCCCATTTTCAT
>NW_006924975.1:2810-3669 GCF_000298275.1 Orycteropus afer afer | reverse complement strand
TTTTTTTTATATACATTGTTCTGTGACATTTGTTAGCATTTTCACAATGTATAAGCATTCTCATTATTTCCATTCTGTTTGTTCTGTTTCTATTGATCTAGCTTCCCTTCCCCTCCTTGCATTTTTGCTTTTGGGTAAATGTTGACCACTTGGTCTCATACAGTTGATTGTTTGAGGGAGCACATTACTCATGGGTGATGTTATTTATTTTATAAGTCAGTCTGTTATTTGGTTGAAAGGTAACCTTCAGAAACAGCTTTAGTTGCAGGTTCAAAGGGTATTTTAGGGAGATAGTCTCAGGGCTTCCTCTAGTTTCTATTGGTTCAGTACATCTTGCCTTTTTTAGGAATTTGAATTTTGTTCTACATTTTTCTCCCGTTCTATCTGGGACTTCCTGTTGTGTTAACTGGTTCAGAATGGTTAAGTTGTGGCCAGCAGAAACAAGGGCACTGTACACATTACATAGCAACCAAATCACTTAGGTGTTGGGTTTTGACCTGAGTAGGAGACAGGCAGTGGTGCCCTGCTCAAAGATGGTGGCTGACTGCTGCTTTGAATGTGTGTTGTGGTTTCTTGAACCAGTTTGAAGCCCTCGTCTCTGGTCAGAATGATCAGTAGTGGTAGTCGGGCACCATCTAGTTCTTCTGGTCTTGGAAGAGGCTCTGGTTCATGTGGGCAATTAGTCCTGTGTATAGTTTCTTCTTTCAGCTTTTGATTCCCTTCATTCTCTTTTGTACCATACAAATAGAGACCAATAGTTGTATTGTAGATGCCCGCTCACAAGGTTTTAAGAGTGCAGATGCTACTCATAAAACTAGGATGTAGAACATTGTCTTTGTGAACTAAGTTATGTCAGTTG
>NW_006924975.1:0-1585 GCF_000298275.1 Orycteropus afer afer | reverse complement strand
AGTCTGTATGCTGAGCAACTGGAGAAGTTGAACTATATGAAGAACTTGATATCAGGATTGGGGGAAGACTCATTAATATCCGGCAGTGTGCAGGTGACAGAACTTTGCTTGCTGGAAGTGAAGATGACTTTAAGCACTTACTGATGAAGATCAAAGGCTGCAGTGTTCAGTATAGATTACATCTTAAAGAAAACAAAAATTCTCACAATTGGACCAATAAGCAACATCATAAGTGAAGAAAAGATTGAGGTTGTCAAGCATTTAATTATACTTGGATCCACAATCAACACTTGTGGAAGCAGCCCATCTAGAAATCGGACATCATATTGTATTGGGCAAATTTGCTGCAAAAGACCTCTTTAAACTGTTAGGGAGCAAAGATGTGACTTTGAAGACTTAAGTTTCACCTGACCCAAGCCATGCTATTTTCAATCACCTGATATACATGTGAAAGCTGGACAATGAATAAGGAAGACTGAAAAAGAGTTGATGCCTTTCAGTTGTGGTATTGGCAAAGAAAACTGAAAATACCATGGGCTGCCAGAAGAATGAACAAATCTGACCTAAAAAAGTGCAGCCTGAATGCTGCTTAGAAGCGAGAGGATGGCCATACTTCATCTTACTTACTTTGGTCATGTTGTCAGAAGGCACCAGTCGCTGGAGAAGGATATCATGGTAAAGCAGAGGATCGGTGAAAAAGAGGAAGATCCTCAATGAGATAGACTGACACAGTGGCTGCAACGATGGGCTCAAGCATAGCAAGGATTGTGAGGATGGCGCAGGACTGGGCTGTTGTACATGGGGACACTATGAGTTGGAGCTGACTTGACAGTTCCTGGTAATAACAATAGTGGGTGTGAAGTGGTGTTTCATTGTGGTGGCCATTTGTATTTCTTTTTTTTTTGAGAAATGTTTATTCAAATCCTTTGTCCATTTTTTAAAAATTGGGTCTTTGGTCTTTTTGTTGTTGAGTCTTATTATCGTTGTTAACTTACTGCCATCAAATCAATCCCAACTCACAGTGACCCCCATTCCACTCATAGTGACTTTTTGTTTAGCAGCCAAATGCCTTAATCACTGCATCACTAGAGCTCCTTTGTTATTGTCATTAGGTGCCATCAACTCAGTTCTGACTCATAATGACCCTGTGCACAAAGAATTAAACAACTGCCCAGTCCTGTGCCATCCTCACAATCGTTCTGTTTAAGCCCATTGTTGCAGCCACTGGGTCATTCCATCTCATTGAGAGTCTTCCTCTTTTTGCTGACCCTCTAGTTTACCAAGCATGATGTCTTTCGTCAGGGACTGGGTCCTTCCTAGGTAACATGTCCAAAGTCCGGAGGACAAAGTCTTGCCATTCTTGCTTCTAAGGAGCATTCCAACTATATTTCTTCCAAGACAGATTTGTTGGTTCTTTTGGTAGTACATGGTATATTTAATATTTTTTGCCAATCCCATAATTCAAAGGCATCAGTTCTTTGACTTTCAAATTGCCTAGTTTTTGCGTGCACATGAGGCAGTTGAAAATACCATGGTTTGGGCCAGGCATACTTTAGTTCTGAGGATGACATCTTTGCTTTTTAAC
>NW_006924974.1:0-11809 GCF_000298275.1 Orycteropus afer afer | reverse complement strand
AAAAAAAAAAAAAAACAGGAGCTGAGAGAGACAAGGAAGGGTCTTCCCCTAGAGCCTTCAGAGAGAATATGGCTCTGCTGCTGACATCTTAATGAGCTCTGGTGGTGCAGTGCCTAAGGCATTTGATTGCTAACCAGGAGGTTGGTGGTTCAAACCCATCAGCTGCTCCATGGAAGGAAGATGGATCAATCTACTCTGTAAAGATTTGTTGCCTTATAAACCCAATAGGTGTTCCTATGAATCGGAATTGACTCAATAACAGTGGGTTTGGTTTGGTTTTTTGGCTGACACCTTGAATGTGGACTTCTAGCCTCCAGAACTGTGAGAGAATAACCTGTTCTTTTAAACCACATAGTTTGTGGTACTTTTTTACAGTAGCCTTGGGAAACTAGTGCAGCTGAGTTTATGGATGACTTTTTTTCTTCTTTGTACTTTCCAAATTTTCCACAACTGATGACCAAAACCCAAACTCAATGCCCTCAAGCCAATTTGACTCATAGAGACCTCTCCTTGGGTTTCCGAGGTGGTATCACTAAGAATGTAGATTGCCCAGTCTTCCTTCCAAGGAGTGGCTGGTGGATTTGAACCACCAGCTTTCTGGTTAGCAGTCAAATGCCTTAGGCACTATGCCACCATTACTTTTTAAACAAGGTATAACAGGCAATAAATTGTCTGTCTTTCTAAAAGACAGACCCCAGATGCACATAGTTTTAAAGCAAACTTTTTATCAAGATGCCCACTGAGAAAAGGGCAGGATTGGGAAAGGTCAGATGAACACAGGGCAGAACCATTCACCAATGAAACAGCCATTGGCAGGGCCAGCTATGGAATTTGCCAGTTCAGTGCAAGATGAAAATGCGAGGCCACTTGTTCAAGAATTAATCATTTCATGTGAACTGCTTATGGAAAGTGAATTTGCTCTGTAAATCTTCACCCAAATCAAAAAAAAAAAAAAAGATATACCTCTAAGGGATAAAACTGACAACAGCAACTCAAAAGATTAGAGAAGCTTAGGGAGTAGTGAGTATGTAATAATGAGGAAGGAGCTATTCAGAAAAGATTGATGAGAAGAGTTGGACAACTGGAAGAGTGTAATCAATGTCATTAAATTATACATATAGAAAAAAAAAAAAAGAATTAATCATTTCAAGACAGCAGCAGCAGAACATTAAACCAAGTTCAGGGCCTTCTAAGTTCAGAAACCTGTGTGACTACAGAAGTCACATGGCCAAGAAGCCAGCCCTGGCTATTGGCTTGGAGCAGGACTCCCTGGCCTAGCAATAAAGGTTTGGGGACAGGCATCAATCCTCGAGGAACTGGCAGGAAGTCCCACTGCCTTGTCATCTGTTGCTGAAAATTTTTATTCTTTGTGAGTCCAGCTTCCCAGTAATCAACCTCTGGAACAGGGGCACACTTTATCATATATATGCAAATCAGGATTCAGCCAAGATACCTCAGATCCTGGATCATAACTTTTTTTTTTTTTTTTAAGGTAGCTGCTTCTTCATTCTATTTTAAGAATACCAGGAGGATGCCAACCTTCTTCTACCCTGAAATTAATAACAATCCCCACTGAGAACAGGGTGTGGGATATTTTTCAAAAGCAGTTTTTGATTATTTTCTCACCAGAATCATTAAGAAGCCTAATTTTCAGAATATCATGGTCCAACACCCTTTCTCTGTCAGTCTCTTCTTTTTGGTAGCAGAGACAAAATTCATCAACAAATTCACTTCTTGTTGTTAGGTGCCACGGAGTCAGTTCCGACTTACAGCAATCCTACATACAACAGAACAAAACAGTGTCTGGTCCTGTGCCACCCTCACAATCATTACTAAGTTTGAGCCCATTGTTGTGCTATGTTGGTCCATCTTGTTGAGAGTCTTACTTTTTATCACTGACCCTATACTTTTCCAAGCATGATATCTCTCATCCTCCCTTCAAAGAAGCATTCTGGTTATACTTCTTCCAAGACAGATTTGTTCACTCTTCTTATTATATATATATATATTAGTTTAATGTATATTCAATATTCTTCACCTACACTATGATTTACAGCCATCGATTCTTCTTTGGTCTGCCTTATTCATTGTCTAGCTTTCCCATGCATATGAGGTGATTGAAAATACCATGGCTTGGGGTCAGGAGTATCTTAGTCCTTAAAGTGGTGACAGTTTTGCTTTTTAACACTTTAAAGAGGTCTTTTGCAGCAGATTTGCCCATTGCAATATGTTCTTTGATTTCTTAACTGGTTCTTCCAAGGGCATTGATTGTGGACCCAAGTAAAATGAAATCCTTCACAACTTCTATCTTTTCTCCATATATCATGATATTGTTTATTATCGGTCCAGTTGTGAGGATTTTTATTTTCTTTTTGCTGACACATAGTCCATACTGAAGGCTGTAGTCTTTGTCAAGTGCATCAAGTCCTCTTCACTTTTAGCAAACAAGATCATGTCATCTGCATATCACAGGCTGCTCATAAGTCTTCCTCCATCTGATGCTACATTCTTCTTCATACAGTCCAGCTTCTCCAATTATTTGCTCATCACATTGAATAAGTAACGGTGAAAGGATACAACCCAGATTCTTCTTGTTCTGTTTGAACAACTGCTTCTTAGTCTATGTACAGGTTCTGCATGAGCACAATTAAGTGTGCTGGAATTCCCATTCTTCACAATGTTATCCATAATTTTTTTATGAACCACACAGTGAAATGGCTTTGCCCAGAATCCTTCTGTATTTCAAATCAAGGCTTGAGTTTATTCTACAGTTCTTTCAGCTTGAGAAATGTCAAATATGTTCTTCATTTTAGGTTTTCTAATTCCAGTTCTTTGCACATTTCATTATAATATTTTACTTTGTCTTCTCAAGCTATCCTTTGAAATCTTCCATTCAGCTCTTTTATGTCATCATTTCTTCTCTTCACTTTAGCTACTCTACATTCATAAGCAAGTATCAAGAATCTCCTTTGACATCCATTTTGGTCTTTTCTTTCTTCTCTGTCTTTTAAATGACTTTTTTGCTTTCTTCATATATGATGTTTTTGATGTCATCCCACAACTGATCTGGTCTTTGGTAATTAGTATTCAATGCATCAAATCTATTCTTGAAAATGGTATCTAAATTTAGGTGGGATAGACTCACTTTTGTACTTTGGCTTTCATGAACTTTTTTAATTTTTCATCACTTCAACTTGGATTTGCATATGAGCAATTGATGGTCTGTTCCACAGTTACTCCCTGGCCTTATTTTGACTGATGATGTTGAGCTTCTCCATCATCTTTTTCCACAGATACAGTTGATTTGATTCCTCTGTATTCCATTTGTCAAGGTCTCCTTGAAGAGTTTGGAAGGAAGGTTGGGCAATCTACTTCCATAGTGATACCACGTTGGAAACCCAAGGAGGGGGTCTCTATGAGTCAGATCTGACTCAATGGCAGTGAGTTTGGGTTTTTTGGTTTAATATATACAGTTATTGTTTCAAACCAAACTCACTGCCATCTAGTCAGATCCAATTCATAGAGAACCCCTCCTTGGGTTTCCCAGGCAGTATCACTACAGAAGCAGATTGCCCAATCTTCCTTCCGAGGAGTGCTGGTGGGTTTGAACTGCCAGCCTTCTGGTTAGCAGTCAAATGCCTTAGGCACTACACCACCAGAGCTCCTAGTTATTGTTTATGTTGTTGAAAAATGGCATTTCCAATGATTAAGTCAATGGTCTTACAAAATTCTATCATGCAATTGCTGGCTTTGTTTCTATCACCAAGATCATATTTTCCGACTACAGATTCTTCTTTGTTTTCAGCTTTCACATTCCAATCTCCAGTAATTATCAGTGCATCTTGATTTCATGCTTGATCTATTTCACATTGCAGAAATTGGTGAAAATCTTCAATTTCTTCATCTTTGGCATTAATGGCTTGTGTGTAAATTTGAATAATAGTAGTATCAATTAATGTTTCTTTTAAGTGTATGGATATTATCCTATCACTGATAGAATTGTATTTCAGGATAAATGTTGAAATATCTTTTTATTATTATTATTGTTGTGATTTGGGTGAAGATTTACAAAGCAAATTCACTTTCCATACAGCAGTTCACATATACTTTGTCTCATGACATTGATCACAGTTTGCCACAATGCAACAGCTCCCCTCCCACTTCCTCCTGATAGTTACCTTGTCCCAGTGTTCATCCCTCCATGCACTCCTGCCCCCTGAGCTGTTACCCTGTGCATAAGCAGCCCTTCTTTCTCTCATGACTATTCTCTCCAAGGAGTGTATCTACCTAGGTAAGTGTTCAATTCATATGCCTGTCTTTTGTTTGGCTGGAAACCACAGGTGTGGGTTCAATTCCAGACCTGAAGAGCAGCTAGGGGCCATAGTCTCAGTGGTTCCACCAGGCTTTATTGGACCAGCAAACCTGGTCCCCCCCCCCTTTTTTTTTCTCTCCAAATGATTTTGAGCTTTGTTCCACATTGTTCTCCCTCTCTATCAAGGGTCTCCTACATAGATCTCCTTCCAAGTGGATGACAGTGGTAGCCGGCACCATCTAGTTCTTCTGGTCTTATAGTCATATAGGCTGCAGATCGGATGGTATACCAGTCACTAGGACTAATTGTTTCCATGAATTTTGGTTTTCTTCATTCTTCTTTGCTCTGGATGAGGAGAGACCTATCATTGCACCTAGATGGCAGCTTGCTAGCTTTTAAGATCCCAATTGCTACACACCAAAGTAGGAGGTGGAACAATGTTTTGTATAATATGTTATGCCAATTGAGCTTGATGTCCTCTGTGACTATGGTCCCAAGCCCGCAGTTTCAACTAATCGGTCCCTCTGGGTATCTGGCCATGACCAAGCAGTGACCACATTCTTGCCCCTTATAGGCTCTACTATACACCTGGGGTTGAAATATCTTTTTTGACAATGAATGCAATGTTGTTTGACTTCAATCTGTCATTCCTGGTATAGTAGACAACAAGATTGTCTAATTCAAAATGGCCAATACCAGTCCATTTCAGCTCACTAATGCCTAGGATATTTATTTTCAAGTGTTACATTTCATTTTTGATAACTTCTAATTTTCCTAGATTCACACTTCATACATTCCATATTGTTAATTATTAATGGATATTTGCAGCATTTTGAGTTGTGCCACATCAGCAAATGAAGGTCCTGGAAGCTTTCCTCCTTCCACATCATTAAGGTCAACTCTATTTGGAGGACCTCTGGTGGCATAGTGGGTAAGGCATCTGGCTGCTAACCAGAAAACTGGTGGTTCAAAAGCCACCAGCTGCTCCATGGAAGGAAGATGAGGCAGTCTGCTTCCTAAAGATTTGTTGTTGTTGTTGTTATGTGCCATGAAGTCAGACCCTACTCATAGTGACCCCTCCTTGGGTTTCCAAGGCGATATCACTACAGAAATAGATTGCTCAACCTTTCTTCCAAGGAGTGGCTGGTGGGTTTGAACCACCAGCCTTCTGGTTAGCAGTCAAGTGCCTTAGGCACTATGCTACCAGAGCTCCTCCTAAAGATTTACAGCCTTGGAAAACCAATGGGGGTTGCCATGAATCAGAATCGACTCGATGGCAGTAGGTTTGGTCTACTTTGAGGAGGTAGCTGTTCCCCAGTCATATTTTGAGTGCCTTCCAATCTGAGGGGCTCATCTTCTGGCACTATATCAGGTAATGTTCCACTGTTATTCATAAGGTTTCCACTGGTCTTTCTTTTTCTTTTTTTTTTTTTAAGAAGTACGTCTCCTGGTTCTTCTTCCTAGTCACTCTTAGTCTGGAAACTCTGCTGAAACCTGTCCACCATGGATGACCCTGGTAGTATTTGAAATAGTGGTGGTATAGCTTCCAACACCACAGAAGCATCTAAGCCACCACAGTATGACAAACTGATAAACAATGGTAGACAAAAATATAGAGTATTATTCATTCTGCATGTCTCAAAAGTTTTTAATATCAGGAGTTAGAGTAAATGACCCCTGAATTGTGATCACATGAGCCAGAGCTCTTTCTAACAAAGGCCACAGAGCAGCATTCCCACTGATGACCAAGTGAAGGATGTTGGAGGAAGCATGTTGACTCCATTATCTGAGGGGAGCTAACTCATTACCTAACCCTTGGATTAATCTCTCCCTTTGCAATCAGCCACTACTTTGGCAAGTTTTCACCAGAGCTGGTGAAAACTGGATGCAGAGTTGCTTGGGTAGAAACACACACACCAAACTTCTTCTTCTTACATCTCTAGGAGATGCTGGTTGTGTGGCAAAGTTGTGTGTGGGGTGGAGTGGGGAAGGACCCTGGTTCTGCTCTTCACTGCAACAGCTGGAAATGTGCTCTCATTCCCTGAAGTGCAGCATGTGGAGGCCTGTGTCCTACCATTCCAATGCTTTGGACTTCTTTCCCCTTTTTCATCTTGCTAAAAATGAAACAAAATTGGAATGTTGGAAAATATTCTGAAGGGCATCTAGAGCCACCTTTCAACTAATGCTAGCATACTCTGTGCAGCCCCACTGGATATTCAACCAAGCCTTTGCCTGAACACCTCCAATAACAAGAAGCTCACCACCACTAAAGGTACATAAACATTCTGGCACAGAGCTGACTAGTGAAGTGTTGTTCCTTTTGTTAAGTAGAACTCTCTCCCCATGCCATTTATATCCATTGAGTTCTATACTTTGGGGCCAGATAAAGCAAGCCTGGGTGGCACAAGCAGTTGGCAATCAGCTGCTAACTTAAAGGTTGGAGGTTCAAACCCACTCAGCAGCTCTGGAGAAGAAAGGCCTGGTGATCTGCTTCTGTAAAGATTACAGCCAAATGGGAGGGAGAGAAAAAAAGATGAACCCTCTTGCACATACAGTACTGCGTTGTCAGTGAAGGCAAACATGGATATACAGGTGGATAGATGGGTAGACAGGCTGAACTATTAGGTATGTCTATGCAGAGAGGAGTGTGCTCGTGACCATGTATAGATCAGACAATGTTTCTACAAGTGTGTTTGTATGATCTGTAAGAATTCCCAGGGATATAGTAGAGCTCACAAGGGACAAGGTTGTAGTCACTTCTTGGCCATAGCCAAGGGAGCAAGTAGTTGAACCTGTGGGCTTGGGACCGTGGTCATAGGGGACATCAAGCTCAATTGGCATAATATACTACACAAAAAACATTGTTCCACATCCTACATTGGTGAGTAGAGACTGGGATCTTGAAAGCTTGCAAGCAGCCATCTAGATACAATGATGGGTCTCTCCTTGTCCAGAGCAAAGAAGAATGAAGAAAACCAAAAACACATAGAACAATTAATCCAAGAGACTGGTACACCATGTGATCCACAGCCTATATGACTATGACACCAGAAGAACTAGTTGGTGCCCACTGTCAACCACTCAGAGGGGGATCTATGTAGGAGATCCTGAATGGAATGGGAGAACAATGTGGGACAAAACTTGTTGATGTTGTTGTTTTTATTTTGTGTCATCGAGTCAGACCCAACTCATAGTGACCCCTCCTTGGGTTTCTGAGGCAGTATCACTATGGAAGTAGATTGCCCAACCTTCCTTCTGAGAAGTGGCTGGTGGGTTTGAACTGCCAGCCTTCTGGTTAGCAGTCAAGTGCCTAAGGCACTACACTACCAGAGCTCCAGGGACAAAACTTAAAATCATTTAAAAAAAAAAAAAAAAAAAGGGACCAAGTTTGCTAGTCTGATAAAGCCTGGTGAAACCCCTGAGACTATGGCCCCTAGCTGCCCTTCAGGTCTGGAACTGAACCCACCCCTATGGCTTCCAACCAAACAAAAGTCAGGCATATGAGCTGAACATTTACATTAGGTAGATACGCTCGTTGGAGAGATCAATCATGAGAAAATAGAAGGGCTGTGTATGCACAGGTAGACAGCTTGGGGGCAGGAATGCACACAAGGGAAGGACACAGGGAAGAGGTGACTATGGGGAGGAAGCGGGAAAAGAGCTGCTGCATTGTGGGAAATTGCAGTCAACGTCATGAAACAAAGTGTATGTGAACTGCTGTATGGAAAATGAATTTGCTCTGTAAACTTTCATCCATATCACAATAAAAATCAATTTAAAAACAAAAGATTACATCTAACAAAACCCTATGGAGCACTTCTATTCTGTAATACATGGGGTTGTCATGAGTCAGAATTGACTTGATGGCAAAAGGTTTTCATCTGTTTGCATTATGATGACCTTTCTGATATTTGACAGCACTCTTATTTTCTATAGGCCTTCTCCTTGGTAGATGTTATCCTCCCCATTTCCCAGTGATCTTGGCATGTGATTTATTCTCTTAGAGGCTCAGGTTCCTTACTTGTAAAATAGAAATAATAACATCAAGGCGGCTTTTAGGAGTGCATGCAAAGTATGCATGAAAAGAATGCATGCAAAGTATCTTATAGGAACTTAGCACACGTTGTTTGCTGTCGTTAAGTCAGTTCGGAATCATAGCAACACTATGCATGGCAGAATGAAATACTGCCCAGTCCTATACCATCTTCACAATCATTGCCATGCTTGAACCCATTGTTCCAGTCACTGTGTCAATCCATCTTGTTCAGGATCTTCCCCTTTTTCACTGACCCTCTGCTTTACCAAGCATGAGATCCTTCTCCAGGGACTGGTCTCTTCTGACAACATGACCAAAGTACATGAGATGAAGTCTGGCCATTCTTGATCCTAAGGAGCATTCCAGCTGTACTTCTACCAACACAGATTTGTTCATTCTTCTGGTAGTCCACAGTACATTCAATATTCTTCATCAACACTTCAATTCAAATGTATCAATTCTTCATTCTTCCTTACTGTCCAGCTTTCACATGCATATGAGGCTATTGAAAATACCATGGCTTGGGTGAGGCACACCTTAGTCTTCAAAGTGACTGTGGTGGTTATGTTTTTGTGTCAACTTGGTTGGGCCTGGTTGAGTGGCTGGGCAGCTGGATGTAGTATTCCCCATGATGAGACTGGTAATCAACTCCATGGTGGAATCTACTGTGAGCAATTGAGTAGCTGCCTTTGGGTATGTGGTCTGCTTCCCGAATATATGCAGCAGCTTTGGGAATGGTCTCTAGCTTATGCTGCACTTGGACCCTGCATGTAGCCATGTCATTGTTCAGCAGCCTGCTATGCTCTGCTGACCTTGGGACTTAAATTAATGGCCTGCCATGTGGTTTGGTAACATCGGGACTGTGCCTTTTTACTTGTCAACTTTGGGTTTGTCAGCCTCAGCAGCCAGCAGCTGTCTGAGTGAAGAAACGCCTCCAGCTCCAGTGGGCCAGAAGCAGGAGGCAGAGCTAGACCCCAAGGTTGAAGGGCTTTCACCCAGCCCCTATAGCCTGGCACTTTGAACTTGTACTTAAAGCCTCCAAATTGTAAGAGAATAAACTCTGTTTGTTCAAGCCATCTGATTTGTGGTATATATCTGTCAGAGTGGCACTAGGTAACCAGAACAGTGACATATTTGCTTTTTCACACTAAAGAGCTCTTTTGCAGCAGATTTGTCCAATGCACTATATTGTTTGATCTCCTGACTTGTGCTTTCATGGGTGTTGATTGTGGAGCCAAGTAGAATGAAATCTTTGACAACTTCAATTTTTTCTCCGTTTATCACAATGTTGCTTATTGGTCCAATTGTAAGGAGTTTTGTTTTATGTTGAGGTGTAACCCTGTAGTCTTTGATCTTTGTAAGTACTTTAAGCCATCTTCTCTTTCAGCAAGCAAAGTTGTGTCATCTGCATATTGTAGGTTTTTAATGAATTTTCCTCTAATCCCGATGCTGCATTCTTCTTCATGTTGCCTCGTTTCTCAGATTATTTGCTCAACATACAGACTGAATAAGTATGGTGAAAGAATACAACCTCGATGCACATCTTTCCTGATTTTAAACCATGCAGTATCCCCTTGTTCTATTTGAACAACTGCTCTTGGTCTATGTACAGGTTACTCATGAGCACAATTAAGTGCTTTAGAATTCCCATTCTTCACAATGTTATCTGTAATTTGTTATGATTCACACAGTCAAATGCCTCTGCATAGTCCATAAAACAAAGGTGAACATCTTCCTGGTATTTTCTGCTTTCAGTCAAGATCCATCTGCCATTAGCAATCATATCCCTTATCCCACATCTTCTTCTGAATCCATCTTAAATTTCTGGCATTTCCATGTCAATATACTGCTGCAACCATTTTTAAAATTATCTTTAGCACAACTTTACATGAGTATGATTTGGACTCATAGTGACCCTATAGGATGGAGTGGAACTGCCTCATAGGGTTTCCAAGGCTGTAAATCTTTATAGAAGCAGACTGCCTCATCTATCTCCATGAAGTGGCTAGTGGGTTCAAACTGCCAACTTTCTGTTAGTAGCCAAATGTCTTAACCACTGTGCCACCAGAGTTCCTCCTATTAATGATATTGTTAAATAATTTCCGCATTCCATTGGATCACCTTCCTTTGGAATAGGCACAAATATGGATCTCTTCAGCTGGTTGGTCAGGTAGCTATCTTCTCAATTTCTTGGCATAAATGAGTGAGTGCATTCAGTGCTGAATTCATTTGTTGACTATTATTCAAATTTACACACCAACCACCAAAGCCAAAGATGAGGAGATTTTTATCAACTGCTACAGTCTAAAATTTATGGAACATGCAATCAAGATGTGTTGATTGTCACTGATGATTGGAATGCAAAGAAGAATCACCAGTACTTGGAAAATTGGGCCTTGGTGACTGAAATAACACTGGAGATTGCCTGATAGAATTTTGCAAGATCAACGATTTATTCATTGCAAATACCTTTTTCCAACAACACAAACAGCTGCTATACACATGGACTTCACCAGATGGAGTATACAGGAATTAGATTAACTACATTTGTGGCAAGAGGGAATGGAAAAGCTCAATATCTTCAGCCAAAACAAGGCCAGAGGATGGATCAGGACTACGGAGTGGAAGTACTTTCCACACCTTGGGAAGTACTGTGGCAACACCCTGTGAAACTGAGAATGGATGAGCCTATGACACCCCAGTCCATCCATTCCTAGATGTCTATAAAGTGACTCTTCCACATAACCACAAGGAGATGTGAACAAGCACATTCTCTGCACCACTGCTTGTAATGCAGAAAATGGAAACAACCAAAATGTCTAGCAGTAGAGGAAAGGATATAGCTTATGAATACAATGATCCACTACCACCATCAGTTGTCCATGAATTAATTCCAATTCATGGCTACCTCATGTGTGTCAGAGTAGAACTGTGCTCCACAGGGTTTTCAATGGCTGATTTGTTGGAAGTAGATTGCCAATTCTTTCTTCCTAGGCACCTGTAGTTGGCTAGCAGCTGAGCTTTTTGTTAGCAGCTGAGTGCATTAACCCTTTGCACCACCCAAGGACTCCAAATACAATAAATAGTTTTTTAAAAAAAATGAACCAAGGCTACATGTATCATCATGGGCAAGTCTCAGAAACAATGCTGATATTTTTTAAAAATACATAAATGTATTTATAGAAGATATTTTTTATGTGAATTTTAAAAACACACAAAAAATAATATAAATTATATGAATACAGATATAGGTAGTAAATATACTTTTTGTAATGTATGAAGTCACTTAAAGATAGCAGTTACCTGTCGGAAAGTATGTTGTTGTTGTTATTGTTGTTATTTGCCATCGAGTCAGCCCTGACTCATAGCGAGCCCTCCTTGGGTTTCCGAGGCAGTATCACTACGGAAGTAGGATTGCCCAACCTTCCTTCCGAGGAGTGGCTGGTGGGTTTGAACCGCCA
>NW_006924973.1:9213-11535 GCF_000298275.1 Orycteropus afer afer | reverse complement strand
CAAACCAATAGAGCCAAACATGAAGAAATAGAAGATTTTTTACCAGCTTCTGCAGTCTGAAATTGACCAAACGTGCAATTAAAGTGTATTGATAATTACTGGTGATTGGAATGCAAAATTTGGAAACCAGTTTTGGCATTGGTAGTTGGAAAATATGGCCTTGGTGATAGAAATGATGCCAGAGATCATATGATAAAATTTTGCAAGACCAATGAGTTATCATTGCAAATACATTTTTCAACAACATAAACAGTGACTATACACATGAACCTTGCCAGATGGAATACACAGGAGTGAAATTGACTACATCTTTGGAAAGAGATGATAGAGAATCTCAATATCATCTGTCAGAACAAGCCCAGGGGCCAACTGTGGAACAGACCGCCAATTGCACATATCCAAATTTAAGTTGAAGCTGAAGAAAACTGAAACAAGTCCACGAGAGCCAGAATATGACCTTGAGTAAATCCCACCTGAATTTAGAGACCATGTGAAGAATAGATTTGAGGCATTCTGTGACCAAAAAGTCAGACACCTTGTGGGATGACACTGAAGACATCAAACATGAAGAAAGCAAAACATCATTTAAAACACAGGAAAGGATGAAAAGACAAAAATGGATGTCAGAACAGACTCTGAAACCTGGTCTTGAACAGAGAGAAACTAAAAAGTGAGAGAAATGATGAAGTAAAGGAGCTGAACAGAAAATTTCAAAAGGCAGCTTAAGAAGACAAAGTAAAGTATTATAATGAAATGTGCAGAGACATAGAGTTACAACACCAAAATGGAAGAACATGCTTGGCATTTCTCAATCTGAAAGAAATGAAGAAAACATTCAACCCTTGAATTGCAGTATTGAAGAATTCTAAGGGTAAAGTATTGAACAATGCAGGAAGGGTCAAAAGAAGATGGAAGGAATACACAGAGTCTCTGTACCAAAAAGAGTTGGTCAACATTCATCCATTTCAGGAGGTAGCATGTGATCAAGAACCAATGGTAATGAAGGAAAAAGTCTAAGCTGCACTGAAGATAATTAGCAAAAAAGAAGCCTCTGGAATTGACAGAATTCTCATTGAGATGTTTCAGCAAACCAGTGCAGCACTGGAGGTGCCAAGAAATTTGGAAGACAGCTACCTGGCCAAAAGTCTGGAAGAGATCTATATGTGTGCCCATTCCAAAGAAAAGTGATCTAACAGAATGTGGATATTATTGAACAACATCATTAATATCACGTGCAAGTAAAATTTTGCTGAAGATAACTTAAACACGGTTGCAGCAGTATATTGACAAGGAACTTCCAGAAATGCGAGCTGGATTCAGAAGAGGACATGGAATGAGCGATACCATTGCTGGTGTCAGATTGATCTTAGCTGAAAGTGAAGAATCCTGGAAAGGTGTTTACTTATGTTTTATTGACTATGCATTTGATTGTGTTGATCATATCAATTATGGATAACATTGCAAAGAATGGGGATTCCACTTAATTGTGCTCATGAAGAAACTACCTAGACCAAGACAGTGTCATTCAAACAGAACAAGGGTTTAAAACCAGGAAAGATGTGTGTCAGGGTTACATCCTTTCACCATGCATTTTCAGTGTATATGCTGAGCAAATAATCTGAGAAGTTGGACTATGCAAAGAAGAATGTGGCATCAGGATTGGAGCAAAACTCATTAACAACTTTTGATATGCAGATGACACAACCCTGCATGCTTAAAGTGAAGAAGACTTGAAGCACTTACTGATGAAGATCAAAGGCTACAGCCTTCGGTATGGATTACTTGTCAACATAGAACACAAATCTTCACAACTGGACCAATATGCAACATCATGATAAATGAAGAATAGATTGAAGTTGTCAAGGATTTCATTTTAAGTGGATGCACAGCTAACACCTGTGGAAGCAGCAGTCAAGTCAGATGAGAGGACATATTGCATTGGACAAATCTGTTTCACAAGACCTCTTTAAAGTGTTAAAAGAGAAAATAAATCACTTTGAAGACTTAAGTGTGCCTGACCCAAGCCATTGTCTTTTCAGTAGCCTCATATGCATGTGAGAGCTTGACAGTAAGGAAGACCGAAGAAGAATTTATGCCTTTGAATCGTGGTGTTGGCTAAGAACATTGAATATACCATGGACTGTGTGATGCAGTGAATTACTTGGTGTGGCTTTTCTAGCCATAGTCTTTGTAACTCCCACCAGATTACTGGGTCACTCAAAACTCACTGCTATCGAGTAGGATCCGACTCATAGTGACCCCTGCTTGGGTTTCCAAGGCAGTATCACTATGGAATTAGATTGCCCAACCTTCCTTCTGAGG
>NW_006924973.1:7178-8363 GCF_000298275.1 Orycteropus afer afer | reverse complement strand
ACCCATTTTGCAGACTGGTAGAAGTATGAACAAATCTGTCTTAAAGGAAGCATAGCCAGAATTCTCCTTAGAAGTTAGGATGGTGAGACTTCATCTCATGTACTTTGGGTGTGTTATGAGGAGGTCACCAGTCTCTGGAGAAAGACATCATGTTCAGTAGTTGTTGTTGTTGTTACGTGCCGTCAAGTCGGACCCGACTCATAGCAACCCCTCCTTGGATTTCTGAGGTGGTATCACTATGGAAGTAGATTGCCCAGTCTTCCTTCTGAGGAGTGGCTGGTGGGTTTGAAATGCCAGCCTTCTGGTTAGCAGTCAAGTGCCTTAGGCACTATGCTACCAGAGCTCCCATGCTCAGTAGAGGATCAGTGAAAAGGAGCAAGACCCTCAGTGAAATGGATTGTTACAGTGGCTGGGATGATGGGCTTGAGCATGGCAACTGTTGGGAAGATGACTCAGCACTGGGCAGTGTTTCATTCCTGTTGTATGTAGGGTCACTGTGAGTCAGAATCGACTCAATGGCACCTAACAACAACAACAACAAGCACACACACAGGGAACACTGTATAAATGTTAGCAACTATGACTAATAGCATCATCATCACGTTATTATTGTTTGTCAGTAGGAAGATACAGGGACACAAGACCAGGACATAGTCATAGAAATCTGGGGAAGCACAGAACTAAAATCTTAGGGAGAATTATGCCTTTGATCGAAGTAGTCAGCAATATCACTGCTACAAGTCAAAGCAGTGTGAGTCCTGAGAGAACATCATCTCATTTAGTAAGAATGAGCAATCTCTTGAGAGCCTCTTTCAGTACACTGGTCAGGGCAAGTTAGATGTCATGGGCCTGAAAGACAATGCCTACAAGGAAGGAAAAACAGAAGAGGAGAGGGAAGGAAGATGAGAAATAAGAGTCTTGTAAGAGTTCTTTGTTTGGTACACATTTTCTTCAAACCAGACCAAACTCTAAAAAGGAAGAAACTCTGGCATATGGGACTTGGGTACCTATGTGGCCCTTTTTGGTGTTAAGTATCACTATGGAAGTAGATTGCCCCATTTTCCTTCCGAGGAGTGGCTGGTGGGTTTGAACTGCCAGCTGTCTGGATAGCAGTCAAATGCCTTAGGTGCTACACCATCAGTGCTCCTAAAATGATGAATTAATATCAGTGAATTCAAGTGCCAG
>NW_006924973.1:5740-6828 GCF_000298275.1 Orycteropus afer afer | reverse complement strand
TTGTTTGTTTGTGTGTGTTTTATGAAATGGCTGCCTGGGGTTGGAAGGACAAGTTGTGACTGGAGATAGCCCTCTGAAGTGAAGCCAAGTGAGCTTGGATCCTCAATCCAAGGCTCTGAAGTCTTCAGTGGAGAGGTGGAAAGGCATAGGGATTGGAGGCAGAAGACCTGGATAGCAGGCCTAACCTGGCACTCTGTCAGTTGAAGTCTCCATTTTCTCTGTGGTGATGATGGCCATTAACATACTAAACTGGAAAGGATACAAAAATATATTAACTAATTATTATTGGCCCTTACTTTGCAATTATTACACACATAGATTCTTTAGTTAAAAGCTTTCTACCATCTTAGCCCTGCCAACTGACTTTATTTTGACAGTCACCATTACAACTATCCAGCCTTAGTCTGACTAAGAAGCTAACCTTTTTGGCTCAACTGACTTTAATTTAGCCAACATATCTAAGCAGCCAAACACTTAACCACTGTGTCACCCAGACCTCATTACTAAGTACCTAGTATGTGGCAAGTTTCAGGCTAAGTTCTAGAGATACAGCAGTGAGTCAGACCTGCCTTCATGAAGCTTACAGTCTAGATGGTTATGTGGACATTGTCCAAGTAATCCAGCATAGCTGCACTGAATGTTATAAATCAGGAAGTCACAAGTGTATGTAACTAGCGGGCCTGACCTCTCTTTCCCAGTGGGTGGGAAGAAAGGGCAGAGAAGTCTGTCTAGAACAGAGGCCCTCAGCATGCAGTTCAATGACCACCAGTGTCAGTGTCACCTGGGAACTTGTTGGAAATGCACATTCTCAGGCCCATCTCAAACCTAGTGAATTAAGATCTGGGGGTGGTGTCCAGCAATCTATTTAAGCAGATCTTCTGGTGACCCTGAGGCACATTTAAGTTTGAGAGCTATTAGCTTCTAGGAAATAACATTTACACTAAACTTTAAAACTTGCTATCCAGTAAGGTAGCCACTAGTCACCTATGGCTGCTGAGCACTGGAAATGTGGCCAGTCCCATTTGAGATATAATTTTAGTATTAAGGGAGCTTTGGTGGCATAGTGCCTAAGGCATTTGACTGCTAAT
>NW_006924973.1:3920-4933 GCF_000298275.1 Orycteropus afer afer | reverse complement strand
TGACCAAAAACCAGAGGAATTGTGGGGTGACATCAAGAACATCATCCATGAGGAAAGCAAAAGGTCATTGAAAAGACAGGAAAGGAAGAAAAGACCAAAATGGATGTCAGAAGAGATTCTGAAACATGCCCTTGAACGGAGAGTAGATAAAGCAAATGGAAGAATTAACAGGATAAAATAGCTGAACAGAAGATTTTAAAGAGCAGCTCCAGAAGACACAGTCAGTTATTATCATGAAATGTGCTAAGACCTGGAGTTAGAAAACCAAAAGGGAAGAACATGCTTGGCATTTCTTAAGCTGAAAGAACTGATGGAAAAATTCAAGCCTCGAGTTGTAATATTGAAAGATCCTATGGGCAAAATATTGAATGATGCAAGAAACATCAAAAGTAGATGGAAGGAATACATACAGAGTTACTGTACCAAAAAGAATTGGTCGATGTTTGTCCATTTCAAGAGATAGCATATGATCAAGAACCAATGGTATTGAAGGAAGAAGTCAAAGCTGTACTGAAGGAATTGGCAAAAAACAAGGCTCCAGGAATTGATGGGATCCATTGAGATGTTTCAACAAACAGATGTCACAATGGAAGCACCACTCGTCTATGCCAAGAAAATTGGACGATAACTACCTAGTCAACTAACTGGAAGAGATCCATATTTGTACCCATTCCAAGGTGATCAACAGAATGTGAAAATTATCAAACAATATCATTGATATCACATGTAAGTAAAATCTTACTGAAGATAATTAAAAAATGGTGCAGCAGTATATTGACAGAGAAGTTCCAGAACTGCAAGCTGGATTCAGAAGAGGATGTGAAACGAGGGATATCATTGTTGATGTCAGATGGATCTTGGCTGAAAGCAACAAATACCAGAAAGATGTTTACTTGTGTTTTATTGACTATGCCAAAGCATTTGATTGTGTGGACATAACAAATTATGGATAACATTGAGAAGAATGGGAATTCCAGAACACTTAATTGTGCTCATGAAGAACCTGTACATAG
>NW_006924973.1:2778-3775 GCF_000298275.1 Orycteropus afer afer | reverse complement strand
AAGCCTTGGGGAATGGTCTCTAGTTTGTGGCACGCTTGAACCCTGCATGTAGCCGTGTCATTGTTCAGTAGCCTGCCATGCTCTGCCGGGCTTGGGACTTTCAATGAACTTGAATTAATGGCCTACTGTGTGGTTTGGTAACTAACATCGGGACTGTGCCTTTTTACTTGCCAACTTTGGGCTTGTCAGTCTCAGCAGCCAATAGCTGTCTGAGGGAAGAAAGCCTCTAGATTCAGTGGGCCGGGAGCAGGAAGTGGAGCTGAAGCCCAAGGTTGAGGGGCTTTCACCCAGCCCCTAGATCTGGCACTTTAAACTCAGACTTAAAGCCTCCAAATTGTAACAATAAACTCCTGTTGGTTAAGGCCATCCCATTTGTGCTATATTCTTGTCAGAGCACCCTAGGTAACCAAAACAGGAAGGGAGTGTGTCAGGGTTGTATCCTTTCACCATACTTATTCAATCTATATGCTGAACAAATAATCCAAGAAGCTGGACTATATGGGGAAGAATGTGGCATCAGGATTGGAGTAAAACTCATTAACAACCTGTAATATGCAGACACAACTTTGCTTGCTGAAAGTAAAGACGGCTTGAAGCAGTTACTAATGATTAAAGACTACAATCTGCAGTATGGGTTACACCTCAACATAAAGAAAACAAAAGTCACAACTGAACCAATAAGCAGCATCACGATAAATGGAGAAAAGATTGAAGCTTTCAAAGATTTCATATTACTTGGTTCCACAATCAATACCAATGGAAGCAGCAGCTAAGATATCAGATGATGTATTGCACTGGGCAAATCTGCTGCAAAAGACCTCTTTAAAGTGCTGAAGAGCAGAGATGTCTCCTTGAAGACTAAAGTGTACCTAACCCAAAACTAAAAAATCCATATTCACTGCCATCAAGTCAATTCTAACTGATAGCGACCCCTCCTTTGGTTTCTGAGGTGGTTTCTTTATGGAAGTAGATTGCCCAGTCTTCCTTGGAAGGAATG
>NW_006924973.1:0-623 GCF_000298275.1 Orycteropus afer afer | reverse complement strand
AGTGGCTGGTGGGTTTGAACCGCCAGCCTTCTGGTTAGCAGTCAAGTGCCTTAGCCACTATGCTACCAGAGCCAAGAAAACCCTATGGGGCAGTTCTACTCTGTCACATAGGGTCAGAGTTGACAGAACAACAGCACCACAGATGGCGGCGGCAGTGGTGGTGGTGGAGGAAGTGGAGTTATGGTCAGCAAGTTCCATTGAGAGAAAGCAGGACTCTGCCTGCCTCATCACCTGTTTCTGCCCTTATGGTGTGAAGTGTGAGCATCCCTCGCTAGAGAGAGGAACATTATCATCTGGTATGTTCCCAGCTCAGTTCTTCTGGAGCTCAGCTGGAGCCAGAAATTCTTGAGGAAGGCTCCAGAGCTGAGTGGGAGCTGAGTACAGAACCGGGTGCTCTGTAGCCATGGGCAGAAGATTTGGGGAAGGAGGGCCATGAGGTTGGGTCAGGCAGAAGGAAACCCAGAACATGACCAGGTTCAAGGGTCTGCCCTCTGAAAGGAAAAGCCGGAATAAGAGGACCAGAGGCTTGAGTTATGTCCATCTCCTGGGTGATGGTGGCCTCACAGAATGTACCACCTGTTGCTTGGGAGAGATTTACCTTTGAAGCAGAAGTCATAACCTTG
>NW_006924972.1:5045-11422 GCF_000298275.1 Orycteropus afer afer | reverse complement strand
TAGTCCGCCATCTTGCCCCGCCTCCGCTTTTTAACACTTTAAAGAGGTCTTTTGCAGCAGATTTTTCCAATGCAGCACATCATTTGATTTCCTGAGTGGTGCTTCCATAAGTGTTGATTATGGATCTAAGTAAAATGAAATCTTTGACAACTTCATTTTTTTCTCTGTTTATCAAAATATTGATTTTTGGTCCAGTTGGGAAGATTTTTGTTTTCTTTATGTTGAGGTGTAATCCATACTGAAGGCCATAGACTCTAATCTGCTTCAAGTCCTCTTCACTTTTGGTAAGCAAGATTATGTCACCTGCATATCGCAGGTTTTTAATAAGTCTTCCTTCAATCTTGATGCTGCATTCTTCTTCATATAGTCCAGGTTCTTGTATTATTTGCTCAGCATACAGATTGAATAAGTATGGTGATTTCATACTACACAGTATCTTCTTGTTATGTTTGAACAACTGCCTCTTGGTTTATGGAGAGGTATCATAAGACCCAATTAAGTGCCCTAGAATTTCCATTCTTCAAAATGTTACCCATAATTTGTTATAATCAACACAGTTGAATCCCTTTGCAAAGCCAATAAAACACATCTTTCTGGTATTCTCTGCTTTCAGCCCAGATTCATCTGACATCAGCAATGATATTCCTTTTTCCATAAAAGAAAATTCAGATCTCTTCTAAATCCAGCTTGAAATTCTGGCAGTTCCCTGTTGATGTACTGCTAACTATTTTTTAATTATCTTTGGCAAAATTTTACTTGTGTATGATACTAATGATATTATTCAATAATTTCTGCATTCTGTTGGATCACCTTTCTTTGGAATTGGCACAAATATGGATCTCTTCTGATCTAATAGCCAGTTAGCTGTCTTTCAAATTTCTTGGCATAGATGACTGATTGCTTCCAGTGTTGCATCTGTTTGTTGAAACATTTCAATTGATATTTTTTCAATTCCTGGAGTGTTGGTTTTCACCAGTGTCTTTATGGCAGCTTGGACTTCTTCCTTCAGTACCATAGCTTCTTGATCATATGTTACTTCCATAAATAGTTGAACATTGACCAATTCTTTTTGATACAGTGACTCTTTGTTTTCCTTCCATCTTCTTTTGAAGCTTCCTACATCCTTCAGTAGGAGCTCTGGGGGTATAGTGCTTAAGGCATGTGACTGCTAAGCAGAAGTCCGGCGGTTCAAACCCACCAGCCACTCCTCGGAAGGAAGGTTGGGCAATCTACTTCCGTAGTGACACTGCCTCAGAAAACCAAGGAGGGCTCGCTAAGAGTCAAATCCTACTTGACAGCAGTGAGTACATCCTTCAATATTTTACCTATAGAATCCTTTAATATTGCAACTCAAGGCTTGAATTCTTTCTCCAGTTCTTTCAGCTTGAGAATTGCTGAGACTATCCTTTTGTTTTTCTAACTCCAGGTCTTTGCACATTTCATTATAATACTTTGTCTTCTTGAACCATCCTTTGAAATCATTTCTTCCATTTGCTTTAGCAACTCTGTTTAAAAACAAGTTTCAGAACCTTTTCTGACATCCATTTCAATCTCTTTTTTCTTTTTGTTTTTAATGACCTTTTGCTTTCTTTATGTATGATGTCCTTGATGTCATCCCACAACTCATTTCATTCATTAGTGTTCAAGGAGTTAAATCTATTCTTGAGATGGTCCCTAAGTTCAGGTGGGATATACACAAAGTCATACATTGATTCTCAACTAACTCCCCCATAGGGTTGCCAAGGCTATAATGTTTACATATAGTAGCTTGTGAGTTTGGACCAGGTGGTAGTTAAATTTGTATGTCAACTTGGCTGGACTTGGTTGAGTGGCTGGACAGCTGGTGGTAGTTATTCCCCACGATGAGACTGGCAATTAAGTCCATGGTGGGACCTACCACAAGCAGCTGAGTAGCTGCCTTTGGGATGCAGTCTGCTTCCTGTATATAAGGAGAAGCCTTGGGGATAGTCTCTAGCTAATAGCACGCTTGGACCCTGCATGCAGTCGTGTCATTCATTGTTCAGCAGTCTGCCATGCTCTGCTGACCTTGGGACTTACAATGGACTTGAATGAATGGCCTGCTGTGTGGTTTGGTAACATCAGGACTGTGGCTTTTTACTTGTTAACCTTGGGGTTGTCAGCCTCAGCAGCCAGCAGCTGTCTGAGTAAAGAAACGTCTCTAGCTCTGGTGGACGGGGAGCAGGAGGCAGAGCTGGACCCCAGGGTTGAGGGGCTTTCACCCAGCCCTTACAGCCTGGCACTTTGAACTTGGACTTAAAGCCTCCAAACTATAAGAGAATAAACTCCTGTTTGTTAAGGCATCCCATTTGTGGTATATATTCCTGTCAGAGCGGCACTAGGTAACCAGAACAGACCATGAGTCCTTTCATTAGCCACAGAGTTCTAAACCACTGCACCACCATAGCTCAAAAAACTTACTGTCATAAAGTCAATCTATTTCATAGTGATCCTTTAAGACAGAGTAGCACTCCCCATACATATTCCAAGGCTGTAAATACTTCAGCTGGTGAGTTCAAATTAGATGTTTTGGTTAGCAGGAGAATGCTTTAACCACTACACCACCAGATCTTTTTAGCAGGGCTCAAGTATAAAATATACACAGAGATAAATATCACTTATATAGCATGAGTAAATTTCCTGAATTATCTAGCAATAATGAACATTTCAGTTGCTAGAAAATTTGTTTTTGACATTTTGAAACCAATAGGCCATGTTTAGGCTTTTAAGCCTTAAACACAAATTTCACAATCTCACCTGACTTAACAAAATATAGTGAGCAAAATAGATGTTTCAGAAAGGAATTAAGTTGGAAATCACCCTATTTTGTATCATACTTGTAATAGCAAAAGGGAAATAATGAACATTCTTCCTGGTTCCTTTTTGAGACTGTCAGAATGTCTGAAATGAATGTTATCTAGAATAGTGTCTCCTTGCTTCTATGCATTTGGAATAATTTCTTTCTTTCTTCTCTCTCTCTCTCTCTCTCTCTCTCTTCAAACACTCTGATAGTGCAGGACAAATAGAGACAAAGGAGCAGAACACATCATCCTGATTTTTTTTTTTTTTTTTTTAAAGCTCAGCCAGCCCTTGTAGTAAAAAGCATTTATTGTTAGCTGCCATTTATTCCTTTTCAAGATGCAGCTCACCACTCCCTGTTCAAGTAGGAAGCTTATACACTAGTGCAGAAGAGTCTCTCCAATTTAACAATCTTTAACAAACATTCACGAGGGTCCCTGTGACCGTGGCCCATGGTTTATGCATACATAGCAAATCATCATGCATCCTTAGCCTTTCGTCTCTGAAGTCTCCTTGCTTCCCCTGATTGTTGCCTGTGAGCCAGATCCTGCCACTTCCATATTAGTCTAAGCCATATGACTTAATTTGAGATCTCCCAGAAGTAGACCCTGAGACAAAGATTCTAGTTCAAGTAGCATATCTGGGGGTTGAAGAAAACACCAAGGTTTAATTCCGGGAGATAAGGAAGGAAAGGCAGCTGCCAAGCATATGTTACCACACCAGTTACCACTGTGGCCAACTGGAGCTTAGTCCTTTGTGAAAATGATCTGGGAACTAGTGCAGAATACATAACTCAGTTATACAACCTAAATGGCTGGGGCCTAGGGTATTTATATACTGACTTTTTATCATTCATTAGTTGAAGGTTGCTTGCTGGAGGCATTAATTCACTGGCACTTTCAGTCTGCCACAAATAAAGGCCGCAGATAAAGACGAAGTGGGCTTTGGAGGACAGAGAAACACTTAGGCGAAGAAATGCAGGTATTGGCAATTGGAAATCAGACTGACATACTCTAACGTAGTTAGAGCCAATGGTTAAGAGCAGAACATCAACAGCATCTGCTACACCAGAACACTCTCTCTTATCACTCTATTTTTATTGCCACCAACTTAGGGAAATTATATTCTTTTTGGAGAGGGTATACATCTACTCTCTCTACCTTGTTTCTTTCAAATATTTTGTGGAGGTCTCAAATTCTCTAAATCTTTGTAAAGGCTTATGGAACACCAAAATTAGAGACTTGTAGGCCTTTTTGGCTCTTTGTTTATCATATTCACATGAGATAGTGGAGAGAGCCAACTATCTGTATAAATGAGTAAAAGGAAAAACTGGAAATATTGGGGACTTAATATTTAAAAATTTTGTCCTCCTGTAGAATCTACGGTAGGAGCTCTGGTAGCATAGTGCCTAAGGCACTTGACTGCTAACCAGAAGGCTGGTGATTCAAACCCACCAGCCACTCCTTGGAAGGAAGGTTGGGCAATCTACTTCCATAGTGATAATTCCTCAGAAACCCAAGGAGGGGTCGCTATGAGTCGGGGTCGACTCGACGGCACATAAAAACAACTACAACAAGAATCCACTGTATTACTACTGATAGTACTATTAGTGATTTCATTACTGTGAGCACAACAAAAAATGTTGTAAACCCAATTCTAGTTATATGCCCAGAAGAAATGAAGGCAGGAACACAAATAGAAATCTGTACATCAGTGTTCATTGCAGCACACTTCACAGTAGCCAAAAGGTGAGAAGCTAAATGTCCATCAACTGAATTGACAAATGGATAAACAAAATGTGATATATACACAGAATGGAATAATACTCAGGCATAAAGACAAATGAAGTCCTGAAGCATGCCACAGCATGGATGAATCTTAAAAACATCATGCTGAGTGAATTAAGTAAGTCACAAAAAGATAAATATTGTATGATCTCATTTATATGAAATAAATGAATATATGGAAACAAAGATTATTAGTGATTACCAGGGAGAGAAAAGAGAAGAAAAGGGAGAATTTTTTCTTAGGGGGCCTTGAGTCTATGTTAATGCTGGTGGAATGAATGACCTGAGAAAGGATAGTGAGAATGGTTGCACAACTTGAAAAATACAATGTTACTAAATTGTACATGTAGAAATTGTTCATAGTATATGCTTTTTTTAATGTGAATTTTCACCACAATAAAAATTTTAAATGTTATGACAAAAATACTCATGAACACTAGTTCTAGAAAATGTGGACAACTATAGTCAATACAAAACTAATACACTATCTAGGACATCTGAGTGCTCACAATTCAAATCTTTGTAAACCTATGGAGTATTTGTCTTCTAACTATGATGGGAATGATATCTATCAGACCAATGTCCAGCTTAAACAAATAGAAAAACAGTAGTAAACACAAAATAAATTTATTTGAGGGCCTTAGAGAGATACTGGGACAGGTGCCAGGACTTTAGTAGACTTTAGAAAAGGGAAGCTCACTGAGGTGAACTCAACCATTTTCATTCCACTCTTTTTCTTAGGACATTTTCTGATTCCTGGTAGAGAGATAAAAACATTAAACTGGGCAGATGAAGGCTGCCAAGAGTCAGATAAACTAGAAGCTAATGACAATCCCACAGGGCTAAAGAAGCAAAATGGGAGTTTGGAGCTGCCAAAGCGGTCAAGATTTGAAAGGCCAAGAGTTCAAAGAGCAGAGTTCAGAAAAGTGAGTCTGACAATGCATGCCAATTCTTTTCTTGAGGTATTAGCTGATTCTTAACTTGTGCAATACAATAGGCTCAGAAACCTTTAAAAGAAGAAGAAGAAGAAGAAGAAGAAGAAGGTAGGAAATATAACAAAAGTTTCATTGGTCTTGCATAACTGGAGAGAAAAAGTTGGATTCCAGTTGCCTCCAAAGGTAAGGTGCCCTAGTAAACGCTCAGACTCTCAGATGAGAATCTGGAATATATGCTAAATGTAGGTATGAATGGGAGATATACTGAGTCTTACAGATGCTGCAATGTTGTTGTTATGTGCCCTCGAGTCGGACTCGACTCATAGTGACCCCTTCTTGGGTTTCTGAGGCAGTATCACTATGGAAGTAGATTGCCCCATCTTCCTTCCGAGGAGTGGCTGGTTGGTTTGAACCACCAGCCTTCTGGTTAGCAGTCAGATGCCTTAGGCACTATGCTACCAGAGCTCCCACAGATGCTGCAATATATCTTTGAAATGGAGATTAAGGCATAATTCCCGTATTTAGCATCTGCCAGAGGTTAAGTTTAATCCTCTCTGAAGGAAGATAAAATTATTTTCAGTTTCTATAATTTTTCTTACATAATGTTTGACATTTCATTAAAAATATCAATTATATAAGAAACAGGACTAAGAGAAAAAAATAGATGATAGAAATAAACACAAAGATGATCAATATATTTCAGTTATCAGAGGAGTTCCGGCAAGATGGCGGACTAGGCAGAAGGATTACACAGACCCTCTTCAACAAAGAAAAGGGAAACCAATTAACACAGACACAGAAGATAGTCGTGGACCCCTGAGCCTTGAAGGGAAGGATA
>NW_006924972.1:0-825 GCF_000298275.1 Orycteropus afer afer | reverse complement strand
TAGTGATACTGCCTTGGAAACCCAAGGAGGGGTCGCTATGAGTCAGGGCCGACTCGACGGCAAATAACAACAACAGCAACAGCACGTCATACTAAAACTGAAGAAAGTTAAAGGCAAAGTGGAGATTTAAAGGGCAGCCAGAGAAAAAAGACATGGCACCTTCAAAGGGGCAACAAACAATACGATTAACAGCTGGCTTTGCAACAGCAAATTTAGAAGCAAGGAAAAATATGTAATTCTATCTATAAGTAGTGAAAGAAATAATTGCCAAACTAGAGTTTCATACCAGAAAATGTATTCTTCAAAAATTAAGACAAGGATCACTTCCGGTAAGATGGAGGAATAGGCAGACAAGCGACATAGCCTCTCTTCAACAAAGAAAAGAAAAACCAATTGACAGAGATACAGGAGATAATCCTGAAGCCCTGAGTTTTGAAAGGAACTATACAGGAGTGGATTAGGCACCAATTAGTGGAAAAACCTGAATGAAAACAGCAAGTACAGAGATGGTCAGAGCTGCAGACTGTCAGCTACTCTGATAGTACCAACAGCCTGAATATTTCTAAGTGGTGCTGGAACCTGAGAATTGATCTAAAGATCAGCCTTGGTCACCAAGGGCTGCAGGGACAACTGTGCTGGTGGCCTGTGACTAGGAAAGGAAACAGCAAGGAGGGAGACAACCTGAGCTGTTGGCTTTCCACTGTCTGGAGGGTGCAGCCATTATGATTGTTTCTAAGAGGCAGCCATGTTGGATATTTAAAATGACCAAGGGTGCAGTCATTTTGAATATTTATAAGTGGCAACCATTTTGGATTTTAAAGTGAT
>NW_006924971.1:4637-12708 GCF_000298275.1 Orycteropus afer afer | reverse complement strand
TCACAAAGGATGTTTCAAGATCTGTCCTGAAGTACAATGCTGTCAGTGATAGGATAATATCCATACGCCTACAAGGAAATCCCGTTAATATGACTGTTCTTCAAATTTATGCCCCAACCACCGAAGCCACAGATGAGGAAATTGAAGAATTTTATCAGCTTTCACAGTCTGAAATTGACCAAACATGCAATCAGGATGTGTTAATTATCACTGGTGACTGGAATGTAAAAGTTGGAAACAAAGAAGAATCACCGGTAGTTGCACAGTTTGGCCTTAGTGTTTTGAGGAACCCAATCCTTCAGTACCCATTAAACTATTCAGCTTGGAGTTTGATTTTAGATGAGGAGGACCCTAGGGAGCAGAGCTCTGCTCTGACACAAATGGGGTCACTGTGAGTCAGAATTGACTGGACAGCAACTGGTTTTGGAGATTGTGCCACATGAGGACCAACCATGGGGTGGTGGGTATGTGTGCGTCAGCTTCCATGTCTTCCCTGCATAGGCAATGATATATCTGCTTTTCATAAATAAACACAGGGCCTGTGGGTTGGGGCTGGGAGCCTAGAGTTGGGTGTCAAGACAGAAATCATCAGTTGACTCATAGCTCAAGTTCTTCAGGCTTTAAAAGCACCCGGGTAAAAAGAACTGTCATCTCATTGGGACTGCCTGAGGGAGAGGAACATGCATTGCCAGCTTTGCTGTCAGGAAAGAACCTCTGCCTTTTATCCCTTTTAGAGATGGCTTCCCTCTGACAGCGCAGAAAAAGCACAAGGAACTGTTGCTCACTTAGGCTTCTTTCCTCTCCCTCCCCCTGCTCTCCTGCCTCCCTTGCCTCCAGGCAATAGGAGAGGCACCCCTAATGCAGCCCCCTTTCCTGGGGAGGGGACGAGGCATTGCTATGAAACGGCTGGTTATTTTTACTCCTGCTTCAGAGTGGTTGTTTGTGTTGACAGCAGTGAGGGAGGCACGGTGACAGGCGCTGGAATGCTTGGGTGCCAGAGAGAGGTGTAGGGGGGTCACCTGTGCCAGGCAGGTGACTTGGCACTCACATGGCCTTTGGGGGGCCCTGGGGGATTTGTGATATTCTTAGAGCAGTGGATTTGCTCCTTTCCACCAAGGGTCCACTGTTACCCTTCATGTCAGCTTCACAGAGGGCTTCTTCAGTACACCCAAGTGGCATGAGACACCTCCAGCAGGAAGGGTGAATCTCCCTGGGGCCCCCCATCTCAGCAGGTAGAGCTTAGTGGCAAGCCTGAAGAATGGCAGATTATGGAGTTTTACACCCCTATAATCTTCATCAGTCCCCCCTGTTCCTAGTGGCACACATACACTTCAACTGTATTCAAACATAAATCTTAAGGAAAAAGAAGAGTTGCTTGCTGTGCTGACTCAGGTTCAAGACACATCCCTTCCTGATGAGTCTGAACTCAGAGGTGGTGCCACTAGAAATATGTGAGAGAGCATTCTTGTTCATTATGGTGGGGGGCAGAGTGGGTTGCTAGCATTTAGCATTCCCCCATGCCCCAGGTTGGTAAATGTCCTGCAGTGTGGCACACCAGAAATGCCAGTAGCATCCCCATTGCCCTCCTATAAAGACAATCTGAAACTGCCCCTTTTGGCTTTGCTTGTAAACGTCCCATTGAGGGCTGAATTGTGTACCTCAGAAAAACAGGTTCCAGTGCTAACACTGTCCCCACAACCTATATAACCTAGTTTGGAAATTAGGGTTTTTGAATATATTATTTGAAAGGCTGGCCGTTCAAACTCACCAGCCTCTCCATGGGAGAAAGTTGTGGCAGTCGGCTCTCATAAAGATTACACCCTTGGAAACTTTATGAGGCAGTTCTTCTCTGTCCTGTAGGGTTCTGTGAGGTGGAATTAATGAGATGGCAAAAGGTTTGGTTTGTCAGTTAGCATGAGGCCTTACTGGAGTAGGGTGGAACCTTATCCTATATGAGTAGTGCCCTTGTAAAAGAGAAGGGATGCAGAGATAGAAAAACACAGAGGGAAGAAAGCCAAGTGAAAAGGGAGGCAGAGATTGGAATGATACCAATCTCTTAGCAATTCCAAAGATCACCAGAAACCACTAGAAGTTGGAAGAGACATGGAAGAATCTTCCCTTGGAATCTTCAGAGGGAGCATGGCATGCAGACTCCTTGTATTTGGATTTCTAGTCTCTGGAAGGGAGCTCTGGTAGCATAGTGCCTAAGGCACTTGACTGCTCACCAGAAGGCTGGCGGTTCAAACCCACCAGCCACTCTTCGGAAGGAAGGTTGGGCAATCCTACTTCCGTAGTGATACTGCCTCGGAAATCAAAGGAGAGGTCGCTATGAGTCGGGGTCAACTCGACGGCAAACAACAACAACAGCAGTCTCTGGAATTGTGAGACAATAAATTTCTGTTGTTTTAAGTCACCCAGCTTGTGGTACTTTGTTATAGCAGACCTAGGAAAATGATACAGCCCTTATGGGAATTTTGAGACCCAGATTCCTTCAACATAGGGACACTGATGTGTTTTAAGGAACTCATTCCTCCTGTAGACATTGAAACTGAGAGTCAGGCCAACAAGCCTGGATAGTGAGTAGTGAGTGGTTTGTTGTTGTTAGTTGCCCTTAAGTTGTGCCTGACTCATGGCAACCCCATATACAATGGGATCAGACTTTTGTGATCCATAGGGTTTCCACTGGTTAATTTTTGGAAGTAGACTACCAGGACTTTGTTCCTAGTGCCTCTTAGTCTGTAAACTCCACTAAAACCTGTTCAACCGGATAGCAACACACAAGCTCCCATTGATAGAGGTGGCTTTGCGTGAGGTGCATTGGCTGGGAATTGAACCCAGGTCTCCCTCATGGAAGGCAGAATTCTACAACTGAAGCACCAATGCCCTCAAAAACCAGTTGCCACTGAGTCGATGAGTCAGTCAGTTGTGGCAACTAGTTTTTGTGGGCAGTGGTGGTGACAGTTTTTCACTCAGCAGCCAAGTGCTTTACTGTTGCCACCATCCAGGGTCTTCAATAAGTGTTTGTTGTTGTTGTTGTTGTTAAGTGTCGTCGAGTCGTTTCCAACTCATAGCGACCCCATGCACAGCAGAACGAAACACTGCCTGATCCCGCTCCAGCCCCACAATCCCTGCTATACTTGAGCCCATCATCGCAGCCACTGTTTCAATCCATCTCATTGAAGGCCTCCCCCTCTTTCGTCGACCCTCCACTCTACCAAGCATGACATCCTTCTCCAGGGAATGGTCCCTTCTTACAACATGACCAAAATAGGTGAGACGAAGTCTGGTTGTTTAGTTGGTGTGTTGTATTGGGTTCTCTAGAGAAACACAAAAACCAGCAAAGTATATATACATATATATATTTATAGAGAGAGAAAGAGAGAGAGAGAGAAATTTATCTTAGATAAATGGCTCACAAGCGTGTAGAAGCCGACAAGTTCAAGCTGAAAAGTTCGTCTCTGGAGGGGGATGGGGCCCAAAGCCGTCTGGCTTTCGCACGCATGGCGGAGGAGTTCAAGTCACAAAGTTCGTCTCTGGAGAGAGATGGGGCCCGGAGTCGTCTGGTTCCCGTAAGCACAACAGAGCCGAGAGAATCAAGCTGACACGCAGTGCGCTGGTCGCTGTTCCCAACAAAGAATGAATCCGAAAACCTCCAGGGCGAGCAGCGAGCTGCTCGCTCCAGGAAGTATATAGTCTGGAATGCCGTTCTTCCAGCTTGTCCCTGGGATAGCATTGCAGGTAGGCCACACCCCTGGGGAAACTCCCCTTAGGCAGACCGGCCGCTTAGAACTCGGTTATGTGATCCATCATGGGAACCACCACTCACAAGTGGAGTCCAGCCAAGTTGACACATCTTCAACTATCACAGTTGGTTACAAATGTTAAGAGAAAAATCTAGTTCTTTGTTTTTCCATCTCTCCTATCCTCACCCCCAAGAAAAGATAGAAAAGAATCCCAAAATGTAGAGTTTCTTTCACATTCCACCCTAACCCCCAGGTTACATACAACTCTAAACTGTCTTCTGATAAGTTGATTGATGTTAGAGTCACTGTTGCCTGCATCACTTTAGTTATTGCCTGTCTCCCTTCTCCTCTCTATTTGAGCTCAGAGCCAATCTTTTGATGAAGTGGGTTTTTCCTCCTTTCCCTGCTAATGTGTTTTTGTCATTTTTCTTTGCTTCATCAAAATCCCAATTACAGCACACTTTTTCCAGAATGTTTCTGTTCTGTGCCTTTCTAGGGAATGCATGGATTCTCTTAAGGTCCTGTATGGAACACACTACAGAGTAAAAGTGGATACTTTTCTAGGATCCTGCCCACTAACCTATATGCTCCAAGAAGATGAGGGACCAAGTAGACTTCTACTCTCCAGTAATTTTACCTCTAATATCTAGCACAAGACCTGGGATATAGTTGGTGCTCAATAAATATTTGTTGAATTAAAAAATAAACTTACTTTTGTATTAATTGTAGTTAAGGAGAGGAGTCCCTGGGTGGCTAAATGGTTAATGTGCTCAGCTGCTAACCTGAAGCTGCCCAGAGACACCTTGGAAGGAAGACCTGGTGATCTACTTCTGAAAAATCAGCCACTGAAAACCCTGTGGAGTATATTTCTACCCTGACCCACATGGAGTCTTCATGAGTTAGAGTTGACTCAGTGGCAGCTGGTTATGGAAAAGTGTGATATAATTTTAAAAAGGTAATATGCGTGCACATGTGTATGAGAGGGAGCTCTGGTAGCCTAGTGCCTAAGGCACTTGACTGCTAACCAGAAGGCTGGCCGTGTGTATAAGAGAGAGATAAAGAGAGGGAGTGCTACAGAGAGGAAAGGAAAGAAAATATGAATGGGGAGTTTGCCAGAGGTGGCTGATAGCTCCTGTGAAGAATAGCTCGACTGGGAGTGGAGGGGTCGAGGACACTGGACCAATCATTAGTTCCTGGGCTGTAATCATATAGCTCTGTCTCCCACTAACTGTGGGAACTTAGACAAAACAATCATTTCCTATTGTAGTATTACCTCTTAAAATGAGTTGGAATAGTAACCTCTGAAGATGTTTCCAGCTGAAAAAAATTTATGGGTTAAGCATCTAACAAGGTACTGTCAACTAACTGATTTGATTTGATTTCTTCATGATTTTCTACAGTACCTACACTTAGTGGGTCCTCTAATAACTCTGCTGGCTCTGGAGTGTGCCTGGTTAAAACAGCCATCTTTTTGGTCAAGAATTCCCAGTGTTTTCTAATGGCATCAGTTAGTTTGGCTTCAAAAGAATACATTTTATTTTAGTTTTTCTTGATATCTTTCTATGCTCCTAATGGTATTCAGTTATCAGGTCTTCTGGTTTTAAAATTTGCTTGGCACTTAATTTCCTTGAGACCTTTTAACATGTATCAGACTTGGTCTGATACTTTAATTATTCACGTTGACAATCATATCTCCTATGTATAGCTAAGGTCCCTGGGTGGTACAAATGGTTAATGTGGTTGGCTGCTGACTGGAAAGTTGGAGGTTGGAGTCCACTGAGAGGCTTCTTGGAAGAAAGCCCTGGTGACCTAGTTCTAGCAAATCAGCCATTGAAAACCCTATGGAGCACATTGCTAGTCTGAAACACATGGGATCCTCATGAGTCAGATTTGACTAGACGGCAGTTGGTTTGGTTGTTCATGAGTTATATCATTCAGTGGGAGCTCTGGTATCATAGTACCTGCAAAAACGGCAAGGAGGCCACATGTTCTGACCTCCTCTAACCTTACAAGAGGAAGACAGGATTACCAGCAGTAACCCAAGGCCTATTCCTACAAGGCCAGACATGCTGCCTCCTTCCAGCCCTTTCACCAACCGTTTCTCCCAAAGCACCCACCACCTCTCTCCTGGGTTCAGTAATTCGCTGTAGTGGCCACACAGAGCTCACAGATTACGGGGTTTATTAGGGAAGCACCAGGCTACAATTCAAGTTCAGGAAGAATGCTCAGTCTCTCTCCCATCCCACTGTCCCTCAGCCAACAGTCTCTCACAGTCTCTTTCCCAACAGTGCTGGTCCCTTGGTGTCTCACTCAGCAATGCGTGTCTCTTGCATCTCTTTCCCAGCAGCACATGCCCCTTTCAGGGGTGCGTGTCTCTTTCGGCAGCACGTCTTCCTCAACCAGCAGTCAGAGAGAGTTCTGCCTCTAGGAGGCCTCTTTTTGAGCCCGGCAGGGTAGTCAAATTGGCCAATCATAGCATCAGAATTCTAAGCACCTGAGAGAGAGTGGGCATCTCCCAGAACATTGTTTTGTGCCGCTCCCAACAGAAATACTCCAAGTGGACAACTTCAGCAATCAGGAGCTCCTCAGTTGCTCATAGAAAATCCCACCTTGGAGTTTACAAAGACTTATGGGTAGAAAAGCCACACTAAATAATTTACTACACCGCAGTACCTAAGGCACTTGACTGCCAACCAGAAGGCTGGTGGTTCAAACCCACCAGACACTCCTCGGAAGGAAGGTTGGGCAATCTACTTCCGTAGTGATACTGCCTCAGAAACCCAAGGAGGAGTTGCTATGGGTCGAATCTGACTCGACGGCACAGAACAGCAACAACAACTTATCATTCAGTCCTTATGACAACATTGTGAGATATTGGATGCATTATCTACATTTTATAGACAAGGAAAATGAGTGGTTAGGTATCTTGCCTGGCCTTAAGGTCAGCCAGCTAGTCTGTGTTTGAGTTGTGATTGAACCTGGTTTGTCCTTAGCTACACATCATAGGATTCTGTTCTGGGTCTGTGCTGCCCTTGTTATTCCTATATCCTAAGTTTCTTTTTTGTGATTTGGGTGAAATTTTATAGAAAAAATTACCTTTCTATACAGTAGTTCACGTACATTTTGTCTCATGACATTGACTACAATTCACTACAATGCAACAGCTCTCTTCCCACTTCCTGCCAACAGCCACCTCTTCCTTGTGTCAATCCCTCCATGCACGCCTGCCCCCGAGATGTCTCCCTGTGCATAAACAGCCCTTATTTCTCTCATGATTGTTCTCTCCAAGAAGTGTATTTACCTCAGGTAAATATTCAGGTCCTATGCCTGTCTTTTGTTTGGCTGGAAGCCACAGGTGTGGGCAGACCTGAAGGGCAGTTAGGGGTCATAGTTTCAGTGGTTCCACCAGGCTCTATTAGACCAGCAAATCTGCCCCCCCTCTTTTTTTCCCAATTGATTTTGAGTTTTGTTCTACATTGTTTTCCCTCTCTATCCGGGATCTCCTACATAGAGCCCCTTCCCAGTGGTTGACAGTGGTAGCGGGCACCATCTAGTTCTTCTGGACTCATAGTTGTATAGAATGCACATCGCATGGTGTACCAGTTGCTAGGACTAATTCTTTTCACGAATCTTTGGTTTTCTTTATTCTTCTTTTCTCTAGACAAGGAGAGACCCATTGTTGCATCTAGATGACTGCTTGGAAGCTTTTAAGATCCCAGTCACTACTCGCCAAAGTAGGAGGTGGAACAGGGTTTTGTGTAGTATGTTATGCCAAATGAGCTTGATGTCCCTGGTGACTATGGTCCCTAGCCCATAGGTTCAACTACTCAGTTGCTCTGTGTAGCTGGCTGTGACCAAGATGTGACTACAACCTTGTCCCTTGTCAGCTCTACTATACACCTTGGAAGGAAGATGGGGTAATCTACTTCTGTAGTGATACTGCCTCAGAAACCCAAGGAGGGGTCGCTATGAGTTGGGTCTGACTCAACGGCACATAAGAACAACACCACCACCTATCTAACAGTGTTCTCTCACCTCCCCTCCCATCCCTGGTAACCAACAAAGAAAATTTCCTTCTACAGATAAACTTTTCCTTGACTTTTATAATAACAGACTAATACAATATTTGTCTTTCTGTGATTGACTTATTTCACTCAGCATAATGTCCTCCAAATTCATCCACGTTATGTGGTGGTTTGCAGATTCTAGGTTATTGTTTAGGGTTGTATAGTATTCCATTGTGTGTATGTACTGAAATTTGGTTATCCATTCCTCAGTTGATGGACACCTAGGTTGTTTCCTCTTTTGGCTGTTGTAAATAGTGCTGC
>NW_006924971.1:573-1534 GCF_000298275.1 Orycteropus afer afer | reverse complement strand
GATTTTTTCTATAGCCCTTCTATTTTCTGTTTCATTGATTTCTGCTCGAATCTTGATTATTTCCTTTCTTCTGGTGACTGTAGGCTTTTCTTGCTCTTCTTTTTCTGATTGTTGGAGATGCTGGTTTAAAGTGTTGATTTTGGCTCTTTCTTCTTTTTTGATGTGTGCATTGATTGCTATAAATTGTCCTCTCATCCCTGCTTTTGCTGTGTCCCAAAGATTTTGGTATGTTGTGTTTTCATTCTCGTTTGATTCAAGGAACTTTTGAATTTCAATTTTTATTTCTTCTCTTACCCAGTCTTTTTTTAAGGAGGGTGTTGTTCAGTTTTCATGTGTTTACTCTTTTTCCATTGGTCTTCCTATTGTTGATTTCTAATTTAATAGCCTTATGATCTGAGAAGATGATTTACAGTATTTCAATATTTTTAAATTTTTTAAGGCTTGCTTTTTGGCCTAACATATGGTCTATGATGGAAAATGTTCCATGTGCATGGAAAAGAATGTATATTATGCTGTTGTTCGGTGAAGTGCTCTGCAGATGTCCATAAGGTCAACTTGGTAGATTGTATTGTTTAGCTCTTCTGCATCTTTGTTGAGTTTCTTTCCAGTTGTTCTGTCTTTCATTGAAAGTGGTGAATTAAAGTCTCCCACCATGACTTTGGAGTCATCTATTTATCTTTTCAATTCTTTTTAAAGTCTGATTTATGTATTTTGGGGCTCTTTCATTGAGTCCATAGATATTTATTATGGTTATTTCTTCATATTCAATTGATCCTTTAATCATTATGTAATGTCCTTCCTTGTCTTGTATGGTGGTTTTTGTCTAAAAGTCAATTTAATCAGAAATTAATATTGCCACTCCTGCTCTTTTATGGTTGCCATTTGCTTGATACATCTTTTTCTAGCCTTTGATTTTTAGCCTGTCTTTGTCTTTGACTCTAACGTGTGTCTCTTGTAGATA
>NW_006924971.1:0-473 GCF_000298275.1 Orycteropus afer afer | reverse complement strand
TCTGCAACTCTCCATCTCTTGAGTGGTGCATTTATTGCATTAACATTCAGTGTAATTATTGACAAGTATGAATTGGTTGCTGTCATTTTGTTATGTGTTTTTTCATGGTGTCCCTGGATTCTTTGTTCCAGATTATTTTGTGTTTTGAGCTCATTATGTTTATGGATCGTGTTATCATTTCCTTTGTTGCTGTTGTTTTAGTATTTGCTGAATATTTGTGTCTGTCCTCTTTTTTTGTTGTAATGTGAAGGTTTATAATTTTTCTTTGAGGTTACCCTGTGATTTATAATTTTCTCCCTGAGTTTGGAACAGTCCATTCTATCTTGCAACTCTGTTGACTTCCTCACCATTTAGAAGTTCTGTAACTACACAGTATTTTCCCTCTTTTTGGTTTGTAGTTGTCTTCACTTGCCAGTTGATATCTGGTTCTGTGTTTACAATCTTGTAAGCTTATTCTACTTTGGATATGTCCA
>NW_006924970.1:11000-11727 GCF_000298275.1 Orycteropus afer afer | reverse complement strand
AACCAGGCAAAGACATCACTCAAAAGAAAAACTACAGATGAACATCCTCCATTAATATAGATGCAAAAACCTTCAACAAAATCCTAGCCAATAGACTCAAACAACATATCAAGAAAATCATTCATTATGACCAAGTGGGGTTTATATCAGGTATGCAAGGATGGTTCAACATTAGAAAAACAATCAATGTCTTTCATCACATAAATAAAACAAAGAAAAAGAACCACATGATCATATCAATTGATGCAGAAAAGGCATTTGATAAAATCCAACCCCCATTCCTGCTTAAAACTCTCAGCAAAATAGGAATAGAAGGGACATTCCTCAATATAATAAAGGGCATTTATGCAAAACCAACAGCCAACATTATACTCAATGGAGATAGACTGAAACCATTCCTCTTGAGAACAGGAACCAGACAAGGATGCCCACTATCACCACTTCTACTCAACATTGTACTGGAAGTCTTAGCCAGGGCCATAAGGCAAGGAAGGGAAACCAAAGGCATCCAAATTGATAAGGAAGAAGTCAAAATATCACTGTTTGCTGCTGATATGATCCTATATCTAGAAAAATCAAGAGATTCATTCAAAAATCTACTGGAACTAATTGAGAGATTTAGCATCGTGACAGGCAGGATACAAGATCAACATCCAAAAATCAGTTGGATTCCTCTACACCAGCAAAGAGATTGCTGAAAAAGAAATAAGGAAATCAATACCATTTA
>NW_006924970.1:0-9595 GCF_000298275.1 Orycteropus afer afer | reverse complement strand
TTTAGATATGGAAGGAAATTTCCTTTGTTGGTTACCAGGGGTGGGAGGGGAGAGTAGAGAACACTGTTAGATAGGTAGAAATAAGTATTGATTTGGGTGAAAAGAAGGGCAATGTACCAAATATGAGTAATCAACATGGTGGCATTGAAGAAGAGGAAGATAGAGAGAGGTACATGGGAAGTGCAGACAGCAAAGATAAACCTTTTTGCACATATAGTACTGCATTGTCAGTGAAGGCAAACATGGGTATATGGGGGGATAGATAGGTGGACAGGCTGAACTATTAGGTATGTCTGTGTGGCAGAGAGTATACCCAAGACCACATATAGGGTTGGCAGACAATGGTCCTATAAGTGTTTTTGTATGATCTGAATTCCCAGGTGTATAGTAGAGCTGACAAGGGTCAAGGTTGTAGTCATATCTTGGTCACAGCCAACTACCCAGAGGGACTGAGTAGTTGAACTGGTGGGCTCAGGACCATAGTTGCAGGGAATATCAAACTCAATTGGCATAATATACTACACAAAACATTGTTCTACCTCCTACTTTAGTGAGTTGCTACTGGGATCTTAAAAGCTTGCAAGCAGCCATCTTGATGCAACGATGGGTCTCCCCTTGTCCAGAGCAAAGAAGAATGAAGAAAACCAAAGATTCATGGAAACAATTAGTCTTAGCAACTGGTACACCATGTGATCCACAGCCTATACGACTATGAGACTGGAAGAACTAGATGGTGCTTGTCAACCATTAGGAAGGGGATCTCTGTAGGAGATCCTGGATAGAGAGGGAGAACAATGTGGAACAAAACTCAAAATCATTTGGAAGAAATAAAAGGGGTTGGGAACCAGATTTGCTGGCCTGATAAAGCTTGGTGGAACCATTGAGACTATGGCTCCTATCTGCCCTTCAGGTTTGGAATTGAACCCACACCTGTGTGGCTTACAGCCAAACAAGACAGGCATATGAGTTGACCATTTACCTGAGGTAGATGCACTCCTTGGAGAGAACAAACATGGGAGAAAGAAGGGCTGCTTATGCACAGGGAGACAGCTCCGGAGGCAGGAATGCATGGAGGGAAGGACACAGGAAAGAGGTAACTATCGGGAGGAAATGGGAAGGGAGCTATTGCATTGTGGTAAATTGTAGTCAGTGTCATGAGACAAAGTGTATTTGAATTGCTGTATGGAAAGTGAATTTGCTACATAAACTTTCACCAAATAACACCCTCCCCCCGAAAAAAAAAACAAGAAAACTTTTTTTGTAAATCATTAATCAAATCCAACCCAATTATTTTACAGAAGAAATGGAACCATGAAATAGTAAATCAATTTACTCATGTATCCATAACTTGTTCTTGGAAGCTGGACTTACTTCAGGGATAGGTTGTTTCTTCATCTGCAAGTTCTCTAGCTTCTCTCCGATTCATCCACTCCTTGTTAAAGGATCAAAAGTATTTGGGCTTTCTCCCCATGAAAATTTCTATGGTTGCTCAAATGATTTCCTTCTATGCTCTACCAGAGCTTTGTTGGTTTGCATTACACACATTTAACACTTAATTTCATACCCTTGAATCTTTTTTCCTCTTTTATGTGTGTTGCTTTTGAACCCTTAGAGATTTTGAACCCTTAGACAACCAAAAGCCAAACCTACTGCTATGGAGTTGATCTGGACTCACAGTGACCCTATAGGACATAGTAGAACTGTCTCACAGTGTTTCCAAGGCTGTATGTCTTTATGGAAGTAGACTCCCACGTTTTTCTCCCACAGAATGGCTGATGGTTTAGAACCACCGACATTTTGGTTAGCAGCCAGTGCTTTAACCACTGTGCGAGCGGAGCTTGTAGAGGTTAGTAGCACTTTGAAATTTGGGAGAACAGCTTGGGCTTTAATCTAGTCCTCTTAAACATTCATTAAGCAAACTATGCACCAGATACCACTAGGTAATTTGGAGAATGTAAGGATGAATAACTTCCTGCCTTTAGGGGTTAAAAGTCTTCAAGTTGAAATAGGCAAGGAAACAAGTTCTATCGTACCAGACAGAATGAAATAAATATAAAACACTAGTTGCAGAAACGCGCTTTGAGAATGCAAAGGGAAAAGCTGTGCCCAAAAGATCAGTAAAGTTTTCATTTGTTTCTGTCCATCATGGGACACGCTGTATACCTACTATGTGGTTGTTAACTAACTGAGGGTTTTACTCCATGTGGGTTTGATGAATCAATATTCAATTTTTATGTAAAAAAAAAAAAAAATCCAGAAATGGGAATTGCCAAAGGTCTGTTTTGTCTCATAAGAATAAAGGCAAAACTTGGAAGGGATCTAGGAGATCCTGCATAAAGAGGGAGAACAATGTGGTATAAAACTCAAAATCATTTGGAGGCAAAAAAAAAAAAGAAGGTGGGGACCAGGTTTGCTGGTCCAATAGAGCCTGGTGTAACCACTGAGACTATGGCCCCTAGCTGCCCTTCAGGTCTGGAATTGAACCCACAACTGTGGTTTCCAGCCAAACAAAGTACAGGCATGTGAGTTAAACATTTACCTCAAGTAGACACACGCCCTGGAGAGAGCAATCATGGGAGAAGGAAGGGCTGCTTATGCACAGGGAGATAGCTCAGGGTGCAGAAGAGTATGAAGGGATGGACACTGGGAGGAGGTAACTATGGGGAGGAAGTGGGAGGGGAGCTGCTGCATTGTAAATTTTGGTCAATGACATGAGACAAAGTATATGTGAACTGCTGTATGAAAAGTGAATTTTCTCTGTAAATCTTCACCCAAATCCTAAAAAAAAAAAAAAAAAGAATAAAGGCAAAAATTACATTTGTTCTTGAGATTGTGATTACTTTTATAGCACAAAAGTAGTGTTCTGAACACTGTAGTTGTTTAACAACCAGTAATTAAGATTACCTTTCATGACCAATTCACAGATTGAAGTTCATCAAAAAGAGTCAAAGCATATTTTTAAATCACCTTAACATGATTTAGATCCTACTTTTAGAAGACATCACAAATTTCTGTGGGAAAAAAATAGTATTTTGGAATTCTGAGGAGACTTGGCATTAACCACAGAATTAGAGCAGCTAAACAAAGTCAATTTCAATTCTGTGAGTCCAGATTTCTGACTTTCTTTGCTCTTTCTCCCATCTCTACTCTCCCAAAATTCTGTTTTACATTTTAGGCAATTCAAATCCCATAGGTTATTTGTGTGACAGATTGGGATCTTCAGTACAAAAATATATCAGTGGAAGAGCCACTAGAAGTACTCAGGACTAATTATTTCCTGGAAGAACAAATAAACATAAATTAGGCCAAGCCCGAATTACCATTTTTGGCAGGCACTTTATGGCAACCAGGTGAATAATACTAAAGAAATAAAACAAAACAAAACCTATTCAATAAATTAACTTAGTTTCTGTGGGCTTGTGTTGAGGCTAACATCTGTTAGGGTCATTGAGATAGAGTTCCGCTCAAAATGAAATCCATTAGAGGAACCACATTAAAGGTTTGCCATGGAAGAGGTAAGAGTTCAGTAATGGTTCTTATAAATATACATTTATTTTTGTTGCTGTGTAATTAATGTCTGGCTCCATGAAAGCAGGGACACTGACCTCACCACTGTATAGCTGTGTCTTGCAAAATGCCTGGCATTTAGATGTTCAGTGTATTTTTGATGAATGAATGAGCTTGGGAGACAGACTTTGGTGTAATCTTCAATTGCTCTTTGCTCAGTTTAGCAAATTTATTAGTGATTAGAATTAAATTACAGAAGACACACTAAGGAAATTTACAGATGGGAAAAAAGATAGTTCAAACCACATGAAATTGCTATTTTTCCAACTCCAAAAGTTCAACATAATGTGATTTTTTGAAAGTTTTCTACTTCCATATCACAATCATTATTATTTATAATTTAAATGTGGGAGCTCTGGTAGTATCGTGGCTAAGACACTTGCCTGCTAACCAGACGGCTGGCGGTTCAAACCTACCAGCCACTCTTCGGAAGGAAGGTTGGGCAATCCTACTTCCGTAGTGATACTGCCCCCAAGGAGGGGTCGCTATGAGTCAGGTTTGACTCGACAGCACATAATAACAACAACAACAACAATTTAAATGTACCATACTTTTAAAATAGATCTATGTCCTATGACCAAGAAGGATGAAAGAAACAGAAATTTTAAAGGGATGTGACAAGTGTTTTCAAACATTTGAAGGATCAGACTAGTTCTTTATCTTCTTGATCCTAGTAGAACTGGGATCAATAGCTGGAAGCTACAAGGAGACAATTCTTGGCTCAACAATAAGAAAATGCTTTCTAACTCTCAGAGATGTTTGAATGGAAACTTCTTCATAACTGGGAGATGTTCAAAACAGGCTGTGCAAACTCTTTACTGTCCTATTGTAAAGGGGAATCTAAGCCAGGTCAAAGAGGGACAAAATGATCTCATTGATTCTCCCAGTCCTCAGTGTTTCTGACTTAGCTTTAAGAAACTCAATAAAAACCCATTCACCTGGGTTCAGGCATATTTATCTATAAACGAACATTCCTTTGCAACCTAGGAAGAAAGATATTGCTGATCTGAGTATAATTTTCCTAGAAAAGTAAAGTTGGGCTGAACAAGCATTGTCACAGACACACTAGAATATGAGTACCACAGACTACTAATAAGATGCTTTAAAAGTTTTAGTATTGTTACTTCTAAGTTGTGACTTAAACACAAACTAAATGAGATAAAGATAATTTAAATTTTTTTCATTAATTCTAAGGAACACTGGTCAGAATTGTGGTTTACATGTCTTGGCTACAGCAATCCATTAGTTAAGTTTGGTGATAGGTATAGCAATGTCAGGAGTCCCTGGGTGGCACAAATCGTTAAGCTCTTGACTACTAGCTGAAATGTTAATGGTTTGAACCTGCTCAGAGGCACTTCAACCATCTACTTCTGAAAAGTCATCCCTTGAAAACCCTAGGGAACAGTTCTACTCTGACACACATGGGGTGACTATGAGTCAGAATTGACTCAATAGCAACTAGCAACAACACATAGCAACAGTAACAACCATGAGCTTAGTTCTTTCCTGCCCACTCAGTCCTTATGTCCACTTACCATGTCCACATTCAATTCAACAAATACATATTGGGCTTTTACTATGGTCAGGCCTAGAGACACAAAGGTGAATAAGACAATGCCTGTTGGCCTCAAGGAAATTACATCTCCCCTATTCCATATCTTGTCTAAATAATATTAATACTTCCTAAACACTTCCTTTGTATAATTTAACGTTTGTAAAACCTTATTAAGTGTTGCTGTTGTTGTTATGTGCCATTGAGTCAGATCCAATTCATAGCGACGCCTCTTGGGTTTCTGAGGCAGTATCACTACGGAAGTAGATTGCCCAACCATCCTTCCATGGTTTGAACCGCCAGCCTTCTGGTTAGCAGTCAAGTGCCTTAGGCACTATGCTGCCAGAGTACTGTTTTTATCCCCCATTTGTAGATGGGGATAATAAGATAAAGGGAGGATGAGTAAACTGTCCATGTTCATACTGCCAGTAAATAACAAAGATAGGATTTAAACCTAGGCAGTATGGCTTCAGAGTCCACACATTTAAATATTCCATGATACTGCTTTCTCTAACCAAAGCACAGTTCTTCATTTTGCACTATTCAAGTGGTCACTCACTGACCTGAGGCTGATGACCTATCACATACAAGCATAATATATACTCACCAAAGAATGCCCACAGAGTCCATTTGTAGTCATCCAATTCTGATTCAATTAACATTTATGGAAAACTTTCTGTGTTCAGTCACTGCAGTATATGATTTCACAGTGCCTAAAACTCATTAGAAAAGCTAGGTGCTGTCCAGCTACCACTATCAACCACTCAGAAAGGGATTAAAATAGGAGATACTGGATAGGATGGGAAAAAATGTGGAACAAAACTCAAAATCATAAAAAAGACCAGGCTTACTGGTCTGATAGAGCCTGGTGAAACCCCCAAGTCTATGGCCCCTAGTCACCCTTTGGGCCTGGAATTGAATTCACTTCTGTGGCTTCCCGACAAACAATAGACAGACATACAAGGTGAATGTGATAGTTGGAGCTGTGTGTCAACTTTGACTGGACCACAATTCTGTGTGGTTTAAGCAGTTGTGATGTGGTTATTACCATGATGGGATCAGATGAATATGTTTTGAGCAGCCAATCCATTGAAAGGGAGTTTCCCTAGGGGTGTGGCCTGCCTCCAGTATATTTATGGTCATCCTGGGAAAACAGACATTCTTCTGTGGATTGGGATTCTGTTGTGCTGCCTACCACTGTCTGTGAGTGAATAATCCACCATTCGGTCTGGAGATCTTGGATTCATCATTCGTTGGAGTCAACAGCCAGTGTACTGCCTGCCAACCTTGAGCTCCTCAGCCCCTGCAGCTGCAAGAGTCAGGAAAAGCCTGCAGCTTGACATTTGATCCAAGAACTTTGGACTTGCCGGCTTCTATAAGTGTGTGAGCCATTTTCCTAAATTTTTTTTTTCTATATATATATAAGCTTTACTGGTTTTGTTTCTCTAGAGAACCAAGTCTAACACAGTGAACATTTATACCAGGTGGATATACTCCTTAGAACAATCAACCATGGGTGATCAGAAGTATTTGCACAGAGACATAGCTCAGAGGGCAGGAATGCATAGGAAAGAAGGACACCGGGAAAGGGTAACCACAGGGAAGAAATGGTAAGAGAGATGTTATATTATGGGGATTGCAGTCAATATCATGAAACTAAATGTGTATGAACTGTTGTATGGAAAATGAATTTGCTCTGTAAACTTTTACCCAAATTATAATTTAAAAAAAACTAATAAATAATAATAATAATATAAGGGGGAAAAAACAAAAACAAAAAACCCAGTGCCATCAATTCAATTCTGGCTCATAGTGACTTGTTAGGACAAAGCAGAATTGCTTCCATAGGTTTCTAATGCTGTAAATCTTTACAGAAGCAGACTGCCTCATCTTTCTCCCACAGAGCAGCTGGTGGATTTGAACTGCTGACATTTTGACCAGCAGCCAAATGCTTTAACCACTAAGCCACTAGGTGAGAAAACTGACAGACAGGTAGATGTTGAAGCACCAGTTTGTGTTCATGTAACTATTGAGAAACACTGAGGGGATTTAAACTCAGGCGTCCTGATACTTAATTCCAGAACATTTTCATCACCCCCAAAAGAAACTCAATACACTTTAGTAGTCATTATCCATTCTCCCCTGCTCGCCCCCTGGCAACTACTAATTTATTTTCTGTCTATATAGATTTGCTTATCCTGGGAATTTCACATAAATGGAATCATATAATATATAGCCTTTTATATCTGACTTCATTTAGCATGTTTTCAAGTTTCATCTACAATATAGCATGTAGCAGTACTTTGATCTTTTTTAAGGCTGAATAATACTTCTTTTTATGAATATACCACATTTTGTTTATTAATTGATTGACATTTAGGTTGTTTCTTTTTTAGGGGCTATTATAAATAAAGTTGCTATAAAAATTTGTGTGCAAAATTTTTTTGAGAACATCTATTTTCAGTTCTCTTGGGTAGATAACTAGAAATGGAATTGTTGGATCATATGCTAATTGTAGGAGATCTCGTTGTGCAATGGTTAAAGCATCTGGCTGCTAACCAAAAGGTCGGCTGTTTGAACCCACCAGCCACTTTGTGGGAAAATGATGATGCAGTTTGCTTCCATAAATATTTATGGCCTTGGAAACCCTATGCGGCAGTTCTAGTCTGTCCTATAGGGTCACTGTGTGTTGGAACCGACTAGATGACAGTGCAGTTTTTTTTTTTTTTTGTTTATGCTAATTGTCAGTTTAATTTTTTTGAAGAACTCCTAAATTGTTTCCCAAAATTGCAATGTCAAACATTCCCACCACTAATGTATGAGGACTCCAGTATCTCCACGTTTTGGCCAACACTTGTCATTATCCTTTTGATTATGGCCACATTAGTGAGTGTGAAGTTGTATTTCACTTTGGTTTTGATTGTATTTCCCTAGTCACCAGGAGCTGGAATTGACTTGATGGCAACAGGTTTGGTTGTGAATAATTGATGATGTTAAGAGTCTTTTGTGTGCTCATTGGCCATTTGCATATTTTCTTTGGAAAATGTCCATTTAATCCTTTTTTAATTGTCTTTTTATTGTTGAGTTACAAGAGTTCTTATGGATACTGGACCTTTATCATCTACATGACTTGCAAATATTTTCTCCTATTCTGTGAGTGGTCTTTTCCCTTTCTTATGGGTTCTATGAAGCACAAAGTTTTTAATTTTGATGAAATGTAATTTATGTTTCCTTTGTTTGTTTGTGCTTTTGGTGTCATATCTAAGAAGCCATTCTCTAATCCAAGGTTATGAAAATTTATACATAATATCATTCGAAAACTGAGCAAAGATTTGTCTTTATTCCATGAGGAAGAACTGTGTAATCACTACGTTCCCTGGGCAGTTTTATGTAAGCTTAAACCTCTATGGGCTTTTTGTTTTGTTCTGTTTTATTATTAGGGGGTTGGAAGATTATATTAAACCCACTGTTGTTGAGTCGGATCCAACTCATAGCAACCCCTCCTTGGGTTTCCGAGGTGGTATCACTACAGAAGTAGATTGCCCAACCCAACTAAATAATTAATAAGTCTCCTTCCAAATTAAATAAGAATTTGTGCTAAGTACAGGAAATTAAGTAAATTCTGGCTATTTATTATTATTTTAATCATCACAGTAATTCAAAGAGTTTTTAAATAATGCTCTGGATCAAGTAATAAATAGGAAAATAATAATAAAAGTTTGGAATTCATGATTCAAGACATGTTTAAGACAAAAGCATGCTAAAAGACACTTTAGCACAGGCATACCTTATTTTATTGTGCTTTGCTTGATTGAGTTTCACAGATACTACATTTCTTACAAATGGAAAGCTTATGGCAACCCTGCATTAAGCAAGTCTATCGGCATCATTTTTCCAACAGTATGTGCTAATTTTATGTCTTATGTCACATTTTGGTAATTTTCACAATATTTCAAACTTTTTCATATTACTATTGCACACTTTTCAGCAAGTAAGGCTGTGTCAGCTATATTTCACTGGTCATTTAGGAGTCTTTCTCTAATCCTGATAATGCATTCTTCTTCATATAGCCCTACTCCTGGTATTACTGAATATTGAATAATATTCAGTATTGAATAATATTGAATAAGCATATTGAATAAGTATGGTGAAAAAATATGACCTGATGCACACCTTTCTTGATTTTAAACCATGCACTATCTCCTCATTCTGTTTGAAGGACTGCCTCTTGGTCTATGTAGAGGTTCTTTGCTTTCTGAAAGTGAAGACAACTTGAAGCACTTACTGATCTTCATCAGAATACAGTTTTCAATATGGATTATATCTTCTGGTGGTTATGTTTGTGTGCCAACTTGGCTGGGCCTGGTTGAGTGGCTGGGCAGCTGGATGTGGTATTCCCCATGATGAGACTGGTAATCAACTCCATGGTGGAATCTACTGTGAGCAGCTGAGTGCCTGCCTTAGGGTATGTGGTCT
>NW_006924969.1:9334-10463 GCF_000298275.1 Orycteropus afer afer | reverse complement strand
ATACACAAAATGTTTTCCTATTTTCGCATCTAGACTTTGTTAAATAAAAACAAACAAACAAACAAACAAAAATCACTGTCATTGAGTCAGATCCAACCCACAGTGACCCTTCTTTGGGCTTCTGAGACAGTGTCACTACTGACAGTAACTCAAGCTGAAAGAACTGAGGAAAAAATTTAAGCCTTGAGTTGCAATATTGAAATGTTCCATGGGCAAATTGTTGACTGATTCAGGGAGCATCAAAAGAAGATGTAAGGAATACACAAAGTCACTGTACCAAAAAGAGCTAGTATATGATCATCCACTTCAGGAAGTGAGATATGATCAAGAACCAATGATACTGAAGGAAAAAGTCGAAGCTGCACTGAAGGAATTAGTGAAGAATAAGGATCCAGGAATTTATGGCATACCCATTGAGAAGTTTCAACAAGCAGTTGTCCCACCGGAAGCACTCCTTTGGTTATGCCAAGAGATTTGGAAGACAGCTACCTGGCCAACTGCCTGGAAGAGATCCATATTTGTACCCATTCCAAAGAAAGGTAATCCCGAAGAATGTGGAAATTATCAAACAATATCATTAATATTGCACACAAGTAAAATCTTACTGAAGATAATTTAAAAACAGTTGCAGCAGTATATTGACAGAGGACTTCCAGAGGTGCAAGCTGGATTCAGAAGAGGACGTGGAACAAGGGATATCATTGCAGATGTCAGATGGCCCTCAGCTGAAAGCAAAAAATACCAGAAAGTTGTGTACTTGTATTTTATTGACTATGCAAAAGCATTTGATTGTGTGGATCATAACAAATTGTGGACAACATTGAAAAGAATGGGAATTCCAGAACACTTACTGTACTCATGTGGAACCTACAGATTGACAGGAGCCTGTCATTTGAACAGAACAAAGGGACACTGCATGGTTTAATATCAAGAAGGGAGTGTGTCAGGGTTGCGTCCTTTCACTACACTTATTCAATCTGTATGCTGGGCAAATAATCTGAAAAGCTGGACTATATGAAGAAGAATGTGGCATGAAGATTGGAGGAAGAATCATTAACAACCTGTGATAGGCTGATGACACAACTTTGCTTGCTGAAAGTGAGGATGACTTGAAGCACTTACTGATGAA
>NW_006924969.1:5844-6419 GCF_000298275.1 Orycteropus afer afer | reverse complement strand
TTTCAAACTTGAAGTTACAAGAATAGCACAAAGAATCCCCTTCCTGAATATCATTATCCCAGACTCCCCAGTTGTTAAGATTTTTGTCCCATTTTCTTTACCACTCACTTTCTCTCTTTATATACATGTATTTTTTTGACCATTAAAGAGTAAGTTGTTGTAAACGTTATTCCTCTTTACTCAAAAATTTCGGTGTATAGTTCCTAAAAACAAGGACTTTTATTTAAACAAATAAACAAACAAAGAAACAAAAACATAAATTCCTGGTTCCATAGGTATGTATTAAATTACTGAAATGAGGAAAGTTAACATCAGTGTAAAAACCATTATCAAATTCACTGTTGATATTAAATTTCAGTATTCTCCCTCATGCCCCTAGGCCCATGCAGTTCATAATTCAACCCAGGATCACACATTACATTGAGTTTTTCCTTTAATCTGAAACAATTTCTGAGCTCACTTTTTTTTTTTTGCGGGGGTGATGGCTTTCATTATCTTGATTATTTTGAGGAGTACAGGCTAATTATTTCTAAAATGTTACTCAGTTTGGGTTGATATTTCCTCATAGTTCCTCA
>NW_006924969.1:0-543 GCF_000298275.1 Orycteropus afer afer | reverse complement strand
CATCCATGAAGAAAGCAAGAGGTCACTAAAAAGATGAGAAAAGAAGACCAAAATGGATGACAGAAGAGACTCTGAAACTTGTCCTTGAGCAGAGATTAGCTAAAGCAAATATAAGAAATGACAAGGTAAAAGAGCTGAACTGAAGATTTCAAAGAGCAGCTTGAGAAGACAAATCCAATTACTATAATGAAATGTGCAAAAACTTGGAGTTAGAAAACCAAAAGGGAAGAACAAGCTCAGCATTTCTCAAGCTGAACAAATTGAGGGAAAAAATGTAAGCTTCGAGTTGCAATATTGAAAGTATCTATGGGAAAAATATTGAATGATGCAAGAAACATCAAAAGAAGATGGAAATGATACACAGAGTCACTGTATCAAAAAGAACTGGTTGATCTTCATCCATTTCAGGAAGTGGCATATGATCTAGAGCCAATGGTACTAAAGGAGGAAGTCGAAGCTGGAATGAAGGAGTTGGTGAAGAACAAGGCTCCAGGAACTGACAGAATACCCATTGGGATATTTCAACAAATGGATGCCCCACTG
>NW_006924968.1:11066-13130 GCF_000298275.1 Orycteropus afer afer | reverse complement strand
ATCGGGCAGTGTTTCGTTCTGCTGTGCATGGGGTCGCTATGAGTCGGAAACGACTCGACGGCACTTAACAACAACAACAACAATGGAGTGTCTGGGTCAAATGAAATTTCTAATTCCACCTTTTCAAGGAATCGCCATACTGCTTTCCACAGCAGTCGTATCATTTTAGTCCCACCACCAGTGTATGAGAGTTCCAATCTCTCTGCATCTTTTGCAGCATTTGATATTTTCTATCATGTTGAACTTTGCTACTAGTGCTGGCGCAGGATGGGATGGTATTTCATCACTGTTTTGATTTGCATCTAATGGCTAACGACAGAAGAAAGAGTGGGCAACCTATTTCCGTAGTGATACTGCTTTGGAAACCCAAGGAGGGGTCACTATGAGTCGGATCCGAGTTTGGTTTTGTTTTTGGTAATGGCTAACAATAGTGAGCATTTCTTCATGTTTGCTGGCCACCTGAATATCTCTCTAGCGAAGTGTTTATTCATGTCTTCTCCACATTATTTATTTATTTATATTTGTGATTTGGGTGAACGTTTACAGAGCAAATTCACTTTCCATACAGCAGCTCATATACATTTTGTCTCACGATACTGACAAATTTCTCACAACGCAACAGCTCCCCTCCCACTTCCTCCCCATGGTTACCTCTTCCCTGTGTTCCTCCTTCCTTGCACTCCTGCCCCATGAGCTGTCTCCCTGTGCATATACAGCCCTTCTATTCTCCCATGATTGTTCTCTGCAAGGACTGTATCTACCTAACGTAAATGTTCAGCTCATATGCCTGTCTTTTGTTTGGCTGGAAGCCACAGGAGTAGGTTCAGTTCTAGACCTGAAGGGCAACTAGGGGCCATGGTCTTAGGGGTTCTATGAGGCTACATCAGACCAGCAAACCTAGTCCCTTTTTTTTTTTCTTTTTGAATGATTTTGAATTTAGTTCCACATTTTTCTCCCAGTCTATCAAGGATCTCCTACAGAGATCCCCCTCCCAGTGGTTACCAGGGGTAGCTGGGCACCATCTACTTCTTCTGATGTCATAATCGTATAGGCTGAGGATCCCATGGTGTACCAGTTGCTTCAACTATTCATTTCCATGATCTTTGCTTTTCTTCATTATTCTTTGTTCCAGACAAGAAGAGACCCATTGTTGCATCTAGATGGTTGCCTGCATACTTTTTAAGATCCACCAAATTAGAAGAGTTGCGGCAAAATGGTGGACTAGGCAAAAGGACTGCACAGACCCTCTTCAACAAAGAAAAGGGAAACCAATTAACACAGACACAGAAGATACTCTTGGACCCCTGAGCCTTGAAGAGAAGGATACAGAAACAGACTAAACCCCAGCTAGAAGAAGAATTTGGGTGAAACTACGAGAAAAGGAGACACACGGAGCTGCGGTCTGGCAGCGACCGAAGTGACCCTGATGACACAGACGGCTTGGAGATTCCCGAGTGGTGCCAGGGACTGCACGGAGGACTGTACACGGTGGCTGGGGAACAAATGGAGAAGGTGAAGGGAAAGGTGGACTAAGCTGTGTACTTTTGCCAGTCCGGAGGACGCTGCCATTTTGAATGTTTAAAAAGTGGATTGACTATTTTGGATATTTAAAGAGACAGCGCTCTCACACATTTCTGGGGCTTAAGAACACTTTCTGCTTTCCAGCAACCCCAAGGACACTCGGGGCCTGCAAGACTGAAAAAGTACGACACTCTTCTTGTTACTACACCCTACACAGGCTTGGCGAACGGAGTTGTGGCCATCCCCACTCCCACCTACGTTCTGGGCCCACAGGAACTCCATCACAGTCTGTGTGCTCAGACGGAGCCTGGGTGCCCTACCAAGTTCTCCACTGATTTCTTTTTCTTCTTTTTATTTTTTTTTTTCGTATTCACTTTCTTTTTCCCAGTGATTAGTTTGCTTTCATTTGTCCATTTCAAACCAAACAATATTATTAATAGGAGGCGCTCTGGTAGCATAGTGGCTAAAGCACTTGACTGCTAAACACAAGGCTGGCGGTTCAAACCCACCAGCCACTCCTCAGAAGGAAGGTTGGGCAATCCT
>NW_006924968.1:7152-7721 GCF_000298275.1 Orycteropus afer afer | reverse complement strand
AAATACATAAATCAGACGTTAAAAAGAGTTGAAAAGCCAAATAGATGACTCCACAGTCATAGTGGGAGACTTTAATACACCACTTTCTTTGAAAGATAGAACAACTGGAAAGAAACTCAACAAAGATGCAGAAGAGCTAAACAATACAATCCACCAACTGGACTTGTAGACATCTACAGAGGACTTCACCCAACAGCAGCACAATATACATTCTTCTCCAGTGCACGTGGAACTTTTTCTATGATAGACCATAAGTTAGGCAATAAATCAAGCATTAATAAATATAGAAACATCGAAATACTGCAAAGTATCTTCTCAGATCATAATACTATCAAATTAGAAATCAACAATAGGAAGAACAACAGGAAAAGAGTAAACACACGGAAACTGAACAATACCCTCCTTGAAAAAGACTGGGTAAGAGAAGAAATCAAAATTGAAATTCAAAAATTCCTTGAATTAAACGAGTATGAAAACACAACATACCAAAATCTTTGGGACACAGCAAAAGCAGTAATCAGAGGCCAATTTATAGCGGTAACTGCACACATCAAAAAAGAAGAAAGAGC
>NW_006924968.1:3475-3951 GCF_000298275.1 Orycteropus afer afer | reverse complement strand
GGCAAACATGGGTATATGGATGGATAGATAGGTGGACAGGCTAAACAATTAGGTATGTCTATGAAATGGGGAATGTATCCAAGATCATATATAGGGCTGGCAGACAATGGTCCTATAAGTTTATGTGAATGATCAGAATTCCCAGGTGTATAGTAAAGCTGACAAGGGGCAAGGTTGTGTTCACTGTTTGGTCACAGCCAGCTACCTAGAAGGACCAAGTAGTTGAACCTGTAGGCTTGGGACCATAGTCGTAGGGGACATGAAGCTCAATTGGCATAACATACTATAAAAACACTGTTCTACCTCCTAGTTTGGCGAGTATAGACTGGTATCTTAAAAGCTAGCAAGTTGCCATCTAGATGCAACAATGCGTCTCTCCTCATCAAGAGCAAAGAAGAAGAAAACCAAAATTAATGGAAGCAATCAGTCCTAGCGACTGGTACACCATCTGATCTGCAACCTATACAACTATGAGA
>NW_006924968.1:0-2427 GCF_000298275.1 Orycteropus afer afer | reverse complement strand
AAAAAAAAAAAAAAAAGAAATTAGATTAATCACAATAATGGTAGTAAGTAAAAGAGAACTAGGACTGGGTGATTTGATCAGCATTCATTAAAAATATCAATCACATGCTCTTGAAAAGGAAACTTCCTAGAGAGAATGTATAACACAAGACAGCATCAGAGCTTTTTTTTCATTGCATCACTGGAGCTCTTGATTTCCATGATGTGACACTCTTTTAAGTAGGATTAATTACTTTCATAAATTAAACTTCTTTGTGTAGAATTCACTAAGAGAAGTGTTTTATATTAAATCTTATGACATAGCAGGTGTACTAGGGACTATTACATGTTTACTATACATAGAATAATGGCTCCCCAAAATATCCATGTCTTACTCTCCAGAACCCCTTAATGTTACTTTACTAGACCATAGGGTCTCAGCACATGTGACTGATTAAAAGCCACGGGATGGGGAGATCATCCAAGGTTTTTAGGGTGGGACCAAGCTAATCACACATAGCCTTAAAATCTTTCCTGGCTTTAGAGAATGATGTGACTATGGAAGAATGGCTAGGAAGATGCAACATCGCTGCATTTGAAGATGGAGAGTGGGCCACGAGCAAAGGAATGAAGTATAAAAGCTTGAAAATGCAAATACATGGATTGTCCCCTAGAACCTGTGCAGAAGAATTCAGCTCTACTGAACAACCTAATTTTAGCAAAGTGAGATCCACTTCAGACTTCTCACTTCCAGACTAATACGATAACAAATTTATATAATTTAAGCCAAAAAAAAAAAAAAAATCCACCAAATTAGGATATGGAACAATGTTTTTGTATAGTGTTATGCCAATTGATCTTGATGTCCCCTGGGTCTATGGTCCCAAGACCACAGGTCCAACTACTTGCTCTCTCTGGGTAGCTGGCTGTGGCCAAGAAGTGACTACAAACTTGTCCCTTGTCAGCTCTACTATATACCTGGGAATTCTTACAGAAAATACAAATACATGTAGAAACATTCTCTATCAACCTTATACATGTTCATCGGCACACTCCCCCCACCCCTTGCACAGACATACATAACAGTTCAGTCTGCCCACCCATCTATCCACCCATAGATCAATGTTTGCCTTCACTGACAACGCAGTACTGTATGTCCGAAAGGGTTCATCTTTGCTGTCTGTACCTTCCATGCACCTCTCTATGTCTTCTTCTACCTCAATGCCACTGTGTTGATCACTCACATTTGGTACACTGCTCTTCTCTTCATCCAAATCAATACTTGTCTACCTATGTAACACTGTTTCCTCCCCTCCCCTCCCACCCCTGGTGACCAACAAAGAAAATTTCCTTCCAAATAGAAACCTTTCACTTTTTACAATAATGGACTTTTATAATATTTATCCTTCTGTGATTGACTTATTTCACTCAGCATAATGTTCTCCAAGTTCATCCACATTATGCAGTGTTCTGGTTACCTAGTACCACTTGACAAGAATATACCACAAATGGGATAGCCTTAACAAACAGTTTACTCTTACAATTTGGATGCTTTGAGTCCAAGTTCAAAGTGCCAAGCTCTAAGGACTGGGTGAAAGTCCCTCAACCTTGGGCTCCAGCTGCCTCCTGCTCCTGGCCCACTGAAACTGAGGCTTTTCTTCACTCAGCTGCTGGCTGCTGAGGCTGACAAGCACCCGCTTCAAGATTATCTACCCACACAAAATAAAATGTGTATGAACTGTAAGGTTGACAAGTAAAAAGGCACAGTCCCAATACTACCAAACCACATGGCAGGCCATTAATCCAAGTCCATTAAAAGTCCCAAGTTTGGCAGGCATGGCAGGCTGCTGAACAATGATTCGGCTACATGCAGGGTTCAAGCACCTGCCTTAAGCTAAAGACCATTCCCCAAGGCTTCTCCTTAAATATAGGAAGCAGACCACATCCCTAAAGCAGCTACTCAGCTGCTCACACTAGACTCCACCATTGTATTATTTGATTGATTACCAGTCTCATCATGGGGAATACTGCATCCAGCTGCCCAGCCACTCAACTAGGCCAAGCCAAGTTGACACAAAAACTTAACTACTACAGGCAGTGTTTTGCAGGTTCTACTTTATTCTTTAGGGTTGCATAATATTCTGTTGTGTGTATGTACCACAATTTGGTCATCCATTCTTCTGTTGATGGGCACCTAGGTTGTTTCCATCTTTTGGCTATGGTAAATAGTGCTGCAATGAACATGGGTGTGCATATACCTGTTCTTGTCCTGGCTCTCACTTCTTCAGGATACCTAGTAATGGAATGGCTGGGTCAAATGATATTTTTAATTCCAACATTGTAAGGAATTACCATACTGCTTTCCCGAGTGGTTGTATTATTTGACAGTCCCAATCTCTCCACATCCTTGTCAGCATTTGTTATTTTCTCACTCTTTTTTTTTTTTTTT
>NW_006924967.1:11275-11836 GCF_000298275.1 Orycteropus afer afer | reverse complement strand
GAGCTCTGCTGGTGTGGTGCCTGAGGCACTTGACTGTTAACCAGAAGGCTGGAGGTTCAAATAGACCAGCTACTCCTCAGAATATAGGTTGGACAACCTACCTACCCTACTTACTTACCCAGATAACGCCACAGAAACCCAAGGAGGGGTTGCTATGAGTCGGTGACACTCCAGGGCACATAACAATAATGACAAACATATTAATACTATCGGTTTGCTTAAGAGAATTTTGAAGACTGTAATATTAAATTAGACCAATTATTTTCTAAATTTCCTGAAAGTATATAGCAGGAAAACATTTTCATTTCTAGAATTTCTCTAAAAAAGCTAAAAATCAAACCCACTGCAATCAAGTCAATTCAAACTTATATCCACTCTATAGGACAGGGTAAAAGTGCCCCATAGAGTTTCCAAGGTTTTAAATCTTCAAGGAAGCTGATTGCTACATCTTCTTCCACAGAGTGGCTGTGAGTTTGAACTACTGACCTTAAGCAATTGAGTGCTTAGATAATGTCACACCAGAGTTCCTTAAGGTTTGACCTAGGCCTAAAAATAATAAAT
>NW_006924967.1:9367-10880 GCF_000298275.1 Orycteropus afer afer | reverse complement strand
GGTGATTAAGCAAGCATGCCAGCAAACACAGATCAGGGAAGGTAGATGCCACATGTGATCTCAAAGGAAACAAGAAACAGAAGCTGAAAAGAAACAAAGATTCTCCCGCACAGCCAACACAGAAAAAGCCTTCCTCCAGAGCTGATGGTGGATTCATATACCTAGCCTAAAGAGTGAGAAAATGAATTTCTGTTTGTTAAAGCCAAAAAAATAAATAAAAATGACATTTGTATATCACAATACTCACAATACCCAAGAGAATTTGCAAATTGAAATATTAATATTATATAACTATTTCAAATGGGATGATAATGATTATAGTAGAACTAAAAATGATGGAATAGCCTTAAATGTTACTTTCATTTTCTATTGGGTGTTAATGCACTGTGACTTAGTTTCATAGGTTTATATTGAGTACTGCTTTAAACTCCTGAGGGAATTCTTAAATCCATTTGTGAAGTTATTTCTAATAAGAACAACTCTCAACAAATAGTAAACTAAATCAGAAAAGGAATTCTTGCTATAGTTCTATAAGTCATATTGAAACACTCTGGATCACTGCTTGGCTATATAATCCTCTTTCACCTGCAATTTCAAGGATATGCTCCTTACAGAAATATATGGATTAATAAAAAGTCATTAATAGTATCTTCTATATGCTTCCTTGTTCCAAAAGAGTTCAATAAGAGATATATTTTTTTTTTGTTATTACTTAGAACCTTTCCAAAAGGCATATAGGTAACAACAATCTTAGAGATAAGAAAACTAATTCAAAGGGATTAAAACTTCACAAATATGATGTCAAATATTTGCCTGAAGAGTGAAAAGTCAAAATGTTCAGTTGGTTGTTTTGTTGGGTCAGTAATAGGTCGTAGACAAGCAATCTTTCAATAATTCATTTTTCATAAAAAAAAAGGTTTCTTGATTAACTCTAATTTAAATCATGACACCATAAGGCTACAAAAGATCACATAAGCATAAAATATTAGAAATGGTAGGGTCTTCAGAGATTATCAGTTCCTTATAATAAAAAAAAAAAAATCAACAGTGAATTGCAATGTCTATATTGAATATAATGGATTGGGATTTCAATAACTAGTATCTGATATGTTAAAGTAACATTCAGGCAAGTGAATGTTTCCATCAACATATGTTCTTCCAAACTTGTTAAAAAGTGTTGATTCAGTATGTAAGATTTTTCTTATCAGGAATTTTATTAACCTACTGTTTAATAAACTATTAGACTTTGATTATTGTTTTTAGTGAAGTCATTGTATGTCATTTTCCCTCAGGGTTAAAATCCTTGGTCTAAGATCCAAGTTTGTCAAAAACTGAATCTCTCAAGAAGCATCAAGTATACTGTGTCAGTTTAATCCAATCTTTTAGCTTTAAGAGAAAATACAGGCAATCTTTTACCATTACCCTACTATCTTTGCTATTTGATCACAGTGTGGTTTTGAACTTGCAATTGAATAATTTTCAGGAATTATTACACACATTATTTCAACCATAG
>NW_006924967.1:6658-7757 GCF_000298275.1 Orycteropus afer afer | reverse complement strand
CAACACAGCGGCTACAATAATGGGCCTAAATATAACAATGATTGTGAGGACGGCATAGGACCATGAAGTGCTACTTTCTGTTGTACATAAAGTTGCTCATTCACATAATTATGCACATAATTCAAAAACATATGAGTGTATTTTGTAGTCTTTAATGTATAACTGGTGAAATATTAAATGGGGAATATGCAGAGGCACAGACATGAATCAAGTTACTAAAAACTTCCCTTTAATAGGCAGTCGATGTATATAGCACCACATCTGTCCCACTCAGGAGGAAAGTGGGTGGAGGAGCTTTTCTCTTTTCCCCCAAAGTCATATCCATGATTCTCCAATACATTGGAATTTGCATTTGACCTCATTATTCAGTGTTTACTAAATCCTGAAAAGTACTTAGCTCCTTTACAATGACACATAGGGCAGTCAAGTATCTTCTTTAGTCCATGTTTATTTTATATTTGTTCCTTTCTCTGTCACACACCTCGGTTAACAAAACATGGTTTGGTTCTCTTTGGCTCTATCATCGTTGATCCAAGACAAATAAAATGTTGTTATATTCTTATAATTATATGGTTTCAATACTTGAAGTCTATTTTCCTTCTTTTACTGATCTTTCATTTCCTCATATTTTTTATAATTGCATATCTTATTGATGTATTGCTCTTCTTGGTTAGAATATATATATGTATATAATCATTCTATTTTGCAACACTGTATACTCTCGGATTAAAGACAGTTCAGAGTGATTGTTTGAGGATTCTTATTTCTTTGAATTTATGCTGCTGTTTTAACTGCTGTCAAGTCAACTTCAACTAATAGAAATCTTATGTACAATGGAAGGAGAGGTTGTCTTATCTTGTGTCATATTCATAATTCTTAGTATATCAAATCCATTGTTAGGCTACTGTGACAATCCTTCTCATCAAGAGTCCCCCATGTCCTTGTTTGGTCCTCCATCTCACCAAACATGATATCCTTTTCAAAGGATTAATCCCTCCTCTGGTAGCATAGTGGTTAAGGCACTTGACTGCTAACCAGAAGGCTGGAGGTTCAAACTCACCAGCCACTCCTCGGAAGGAAGATGGGGCAATCTACTTCC
>NW_006924967.1:2537-5268 GCF_000298275.1 Orycteropus afer afer | reverse complement strand
AACAACAATCTCATCTAAAATGTAAAATCCAAATTAACCAATAATACGATTTTTATTTGTATACCATTATTACAGATGAAATTTGAGATGTCTGGTAGCTAGCTGTCCAATGAACATACAGCTATCAAGTAGTAGAGACAGATTTTGGACTCAATATTTCCTGTGGCAGATCTCTGCTTACACTCAATTATTTCTGAATCATGAACATTCAAGAAGTTTAATCTTATCTTGAAATTAGGTATTGTTATATTTTAATCAAAATATGTGTGCCTTAATATTTTCACATAAGAATGATTGCTTTTAGTATTTGTTATTTGGTTCATACTGTGTTTCATTTTCAGTATTAAGTACTTTGGAAATATACTCTTATCTAGATGCAAACAACATAATAAGTATTTAAAATAAGATCAGGGAGAGGTGTTTTTTCAAAAAATGCTAAACCCACCAATTGGTAAACCAAAATAATAATAATAAAAAAAAACCGTAAACCATTACCATAGAGTTGATTCTATCTCATGGTGACCCCGTTTGTTATAGAGTTGAACCAAGCCTCCTAGGATTTTCTTGGGTGTAATCTTTACAGAAGCAGATTGACAGGCCTTTCTTCTGCAGTACCTCTGGGGGGATTTGAACTGCCAAACTTTTGCTTAGTAGATTAGCACAAAGTTTCTACCACCTAGACACCTCATTCCTGGGTGCTCATTAAGTATTGTTTTAAATCAGATCTTCTTACGCATGTAGCCATACTTTATTTTTTTGTAGAATCCTGAGTAGAGTAAAATACAAAATCTCAATCTTAGCAATGTTTCAATTTAGCTTAAAATGTCCAGTCTGAAAGAAGGGTCCTGTTTCACTCCATCTTGCCACCATTAACAGCAAAAAGTTCCAACAGGTTCCATAAAATATTGTTGTTGTTGTTATGTGCTGTCGAGTCATCCCTGACTCATAGCGACCCCCCCTTGGGTTGCCGAGGCAGTATCACTACGAAAGTAGATTGCCCGACCTTCCTTGGACCACCAGCTTTCTGGTTAGCAGTCAAGTGCCTTAGGCACTATGCTACATATTAATGAAGAAAATAAATAAATAAATAAATAAATAAATAAACCTCACTGCCATCAAGTCAATTCTGACTAATAGCAACCACCACTGGGTTTCCAAAGCTGTAAGTCTTTAACAAAGTATTTTGCCCCATTTCCATCAGCAGAACAGCCGACCTTCTGTTTAGCATCCAAATGTGTTATTCACTATACCACCAGAGCTCCTGATGACATTGATAGGACTTCCTTAAGAAAGGGGGAGAGGTGTTAATGTTGGAAACTAGAGTGTCCAGTTAAATACCACAGTTTCTTTTGCAAATTTCTTGTCAAAGTCATTTTTAGCAATGGATACAGAAAAGGGAAACACATAGTGGTTCCCTAATATATTTGACAACAGGGCTATTGCTCTACTAAATGCAATTGCAAAATGCTGTTTTAGAGAAAAAAGGAGCTAAATTTTCTATTATTAAGTGAACCTCACACTTATTCGTCATTAAAAATTACTGAGACATGACTCATCTACAAAAGAAAAATAATGAAATTGTAATACAAAATGCACCCTAGATTTAAATTAAAACAGAGAGAAAGTGAGAATTGAGCAAAGAATTGCCACAATGTTTCAATTTTGGTCCTGGATGTGAAATGGCATTAAAAAAAAAAAAAAATCCTTACTGCCATCAAGTGGTTTCTGATTCATAATGACCCCCTTTGGGTGTCTGAGGCAGTGAATCTTTCGGGAAGTAGATTGCCCAGTCTTCCTTCCATGAAGTGGCTGCTGAGTTTGAACTGCCAACCTTCTGGCTAGCAGTGAAATGCCTTAAGCACTACACCACCAAACTCCTTGTGAAAATGGAATAAAAGCATACACTTTCTGACTTCTGTGAGAGAAGACAGATGATTTAACCATACTCAACAAACTGAGAGGATGTTTGAGTAAAATACCTACTGGAGCATTCTATGTTGATCAAAATCGACCAGACTAAATGAATGAAGGACTAGAGATACACAAAAGCGTTACTGAATGTTAAGTTAGATCTGAAATCTAGAGGAAAAATCACACTAAACTGGTAAAGACAAATTTCTCCTACCTTTTAGTTATGTCAAATTTTTATTTCATCTTGCTACGTAAAATTGATATAGTACCATTGATGAGTAAAAAGGAATGTGATGAAAGAGAATATAATTAAAAAATTTAATACACATGACTCTCATATTTCACAATATATTTACCCCAATAACAATCTCAGAGATATTTTAAAAAAGTTATATTTTGTTATATTTGTATTTTATTTTTATATGTTTATTTTTTTTGAATGTCCATGAATCATTTATCTGAGTATCATTTTGGAGCTTAATTAAAATATTTTTTACTAATCTAAATCACATCAAAAATATCCTGGTAAAACATGTCAGAATTCTTTGTTTTTAAGTAATGCATATCAAGATTAGCTGATTTTTTTGTTGAGCTTCTTTTTAACAGAAAAAATTAATAAAGGTCAATTTTTCTGCTAGAGTTATAATATCCAATGGAATCTTAAAGGAAAAATATATAATGAGCTCACTAGATGCTGTCTTTTTAGCCTACAGAACAAGTAAGGTTCTAAACTGAAACAAATTCTGCAACTAAAATGTTCATTATCTATAAAGGCAGGAGGAGAATACATAATTAACCATGAAGTTGAAATATTGAAGAG
>NW_006924967.1:0-1677 GCF_000298275.1 Orycteropus afer afer | reverse complement strand
AAATTTATAGTTACATTATGACAAGGAAAAGTTGCAATGATTTCTCCTTTTACAAGATACAGCTACAACACTTCATTGAGTTTGTGCAATGTGAAGAGGAAGTCGTCGAAAGATCACTTAGTCTTTTTGGCATATAGAACAATCTTTAAGTTAACCAACTGAAGAATAAGGCTATTTATTTTTCTCTCTCTAAAACTGAGTATCTTTGTGTCAAAAAAGATAGGGTTACAGTAACCAATCTATCTCTATTGTTAGCTCTTGTTAGTTGTTGTTGGCTCTGTCAAGTTGGACCTGGATAATGCAGACCCAATGAACAACTGAATCAACCAGTCAGGCCTTGCTCCATACTTCCGATTGGTTGTGGATCAGATCAGTTTAAATTAAAACATAAATAAAATATAGTCACTCACTTAAATTTGGATTTCTGATAAGCAACAGATATGCTTTAGTATAAATATGTCCCATGCAATATTTGAGGCAGAACTATGCTTACAATGATATATATATTTTTGAAATTCAAATTTAAGTGGTATCTTGTTTCTTTTTTCTAAATCCTTTGTTGTTATTGAGTGCTGTTAAGTTGATTTTGACTCATAGTGACTTCATGTGACAGAATAAAATTGCCCCATAGTCTTTTTTTCACTGTAATTTTTGCTGAAGCAAATAGCCGGGTCTTTCTCCTGCTGAGTCACTGAGTGAGTTTGAACCACCAACCTTTCTGTCAGCAGCCCAGTGTGTAACTGGGAGTCTCCAGGGCTGCTTTTTTAATTCTACCAAATTTACTTGAAGTATTTTAGTGGTAGATCAGTCTTTGTCAAAGCTTATCATGCATTAGAATGGCCGCTATCCCCAGAGTTTTCAATTCATTGTGTCTGGGTTGAGGCCATAAAATTTAGCTGATGCTGATAGTATGGAAACTACTTTGAGAACCACAGTAATAGAATATTTTACAAAACTATTAACTGTTCAACACTGGGTATTACAAAGAGAACCTTGGTAAGATTGGACTTGCTACCTCTGGAAGTTTTGATCCTCAGTCCTTGTTTTCTTCCTTACAAGAAATTTACGTAGAAAACGAAAGTTAAGCAGTAAGCAAAGCAGTTTATTGATATGTTCTCACAGACAAGAATGGGCATCCACCACAAGTGGTAGGAAGCCTCAGGAGCTTTAACATATCTCCTTTTATTCTATTTTACTTCCCGATGCTGCTCTTTCCCTGCTTTTGGCGTGGCAAGTTTAGCTTGATTGACATTTAGGGCCTAGATAGCTTTTTGGCTTACTGTGCATGCTCTTTCCCATAATACACTCGGTTTGCCCACTGGAAGGGTCGAAATCACAATGTAATTCGTTATAATAATATTATAATGAATCTTAAGGTTAACAGAGGGCACGCTTTTTCTCTAGTGTGCATGCGTTGTGGCTTGACTTTCCCCTAATCGCTTGTGGTTTAGGCCATGGTTATCTTCTCTTGCAGTTGGTTAGAATTATAATTGGTTAGGACATTTATTTAGAGTTAGGATTTTTCCTCTGCACCAAATCTTCCTGTGGCCGTTTCCTTTACACCTGCTCTTCCCAAGTACCTAGCAAACTCATGAGTCTTAATATCCATTTCAACTTTTAAGATGCTGCCACTACATTAATCCATATTATGGCACCTATGGAAAACAGTTTATTTAT
>NW_006924966.1:4967-11745 GCF_000298275.1 Orycteropus afer afer | reverse complement strand
ATGGAGGGATGGACACTGGGAAGTCGTAACTATGGGGAGGTAGTGGGAGGAGAGGTGTTGCATTGTGGTAAACTGTGGTCAATGACATGGGACAAAGTATATGGGAACTGCTGTATGGAAAGTGAATTTGCTAACCAGAAGGCTGGCGGGTCAAACTCTTCAGCCACTCCTCGGAAGGAAGATTGGACAATCTACTTATATAGAGATACCGCCTCAGAAACCCAAGAGGGGTCACTATGAGTCAAATTCGACTTGATGGGGGAAAAAAAAGAAACTTACATGAAATGTGTTCTCAAGTCGAGAAGTGCTTCATTCTCTATTGGGTTAAAATTTTGTATGTTAGCGTTTCCTCTTATGTTTTTGCTTCAACTTTCTTTCTTTTGAATCTAGCATCATCTATTCAGATGTTTAGAGACTTAATAAGCTTTTATATTTTTGGTAGATCATGGCTATGGTATTATGTCTCATGATTTTTATATGTTATATATGAAGCTCTTCTAAAATAAGGCTGATCATTAAATTTAGAGATATTTTTGTCTGAAATTTTTGAACTGACTTTGTCTTTATATTACTTTTGGAATTAATTTCTATCAGGTCTTTCACTTTTAAATGTATTCTTTTTATAAGGTAATCATGGCCATTTAAGTTTTTTCATGTGCAAATTAGTTTTTACTTTGCTAACTTGCTGAAATGAGTGAACAAAATATTCCAACAAAAAGATGGACTATATATTGGAGGACACATCAGGTAAAGGACTCGTTAAAACTCCACTGGAATAGGCTGAACCTTGCTCTCCTTTCCAATCTGTATGCAGGTGAACTGGAAGGTGGTAACATCTTAGGTCTCAGCTAAAAGGAACTAAAATACTCATTTGGACTTGCCATGACTTAGAAACTTAAAATTGAATTTGAAACACCCTAGTGGGCAGGAGCAGATGACAGCTTTCCCAAGGTCCCAGATTAAGACCTCTCACCCATTTTGTCCAATGTAAGAGCCTGAAGTTATGGGACTTTGTGTAAATCTTTATTACTTTTGAGGTTGCTTTACATTGGCAACTTGGGTTTATTGACTGGCAAGAATGTTCCATGTAGATTATCATATGTTTGCTATCTTTTCATATTCATTGCTTTGGTCTTACCTGGCTTTAGGGCCTGTAAACTAATAGATTTACCTTAGTAAATGAATGATATTGAAATTATTGCTTTGTATCTAACCCTTAATGTTTTTGAAGTAGTTTTGTTCTATCAATTAGAGTTTATTAATTGATAAGAAAAAATTATACAGGTAAACTTTTCATGTATTTTTTTTAACTGAAAAACATTCCTTTACATTTTTCTCAGTAGTATTTAAATCTATATTATTGACTTGATTAAGGAGCTCTGGTAGCATAGTGGATAAGCCATTTGGTTACTCACCAGAGGGTTGGCAGTTCAATTCCACCAGCTATTCCATGAAGGAAGATGGAGCAATTTACTGCCATCAAGATTTATTTCCTTAGAAACCTAATGGTGTTGCTATGAATCAGAATCAACTTGATGGCAGTGTGTTTGGTTTTTTATTGACTTGATTAATGATACTCTTTGTAACTGTTAGGATTATCAAATGTTGTATGAAGTTTACTTCTACCATAATTTGTCAGAAAGCTATTATGCTTTCTGTATAAAGCATGTATATAGACATGATATATTCTACAGATAGACTTGAGCTCCCACTTTAAGGTTTGTAGCCTAATCACAGGCCAAATAGATTTTCCAATGTGGGCCCCCTCCACACTTATCCTTGTAAGATGACCACTGAAGACTGGATGCTATAATAAAACATGGTGAAGAAATTAGATGGTACTTGGCTACCAAAAAGGATAGTGTCCGGGGTCTTAAAAGCTTGTCCTAAAACAAGCAGCCATATAAAGTGACCATCAACCAGTCTGTGCAGAAGAAAACACACAAACCTAAGTGTGATCACAGGATTTTAAATAAATCCACGCTCAATAGGAGGGAATGCATTAGAGCTTAAATTCTAAAGCACTTGATTTGTGGAAGGCTGTGGTCTATAGTGGGAGTCCTAACTCCATTTTGAGTCTTGACATAAGTTCTGACATCATCTGAATTCTTTATGTTACTTCCCCAAGGTCTTCTGGCCATTAAAGAACCAATATGGCTATGCTTACACAAGTCTGGGAAAATACAGGGAGAAAGAAGCAAGTTGGCCTCAGGAAGAATATGGTTAAAAGTAGATTACAAATTAGGCAAAGCCAAAAGAGGCAGCTTGCTCTCAGGAAGTGTAAACTAGCTTGTATGAAGAAAAGTGCTCACAGATAGAACTAGGGAACTTAACTTGGCACATCCTTAATGATTTCCTGAAAATAGCCAAATAGCCAATCACGTGCATGTTATCTAATTTAAGGTAAAGGTCACAGTCCTAGTCATTGTACCTCAGGTCACATGATCATGACCACCATATAGCCAGGTAATCAAAACCCCAGAACCAGTCCTGCAACCTCTTTAAATTAACCTGCAGTTATATACATATACCAATCATTATCCTTTCCCTTTCTGTAGTCCCACTATGACAGTGCTGAATTGACCTCCCACCAGTCATAATCTTGTGATAATTTCCTTTGTTCCCTATCATATGTAATGAAAACTGTGACTGTGATTGGCAGATTCTATCACCCTCTATACTGGCTATATGCTGACTTTTCCCTCAATTGATGATTGTCTTTATTTTTGTCTTTGTCCTGATTTAGGCTTAATAAAAGGATTTCTGTAGAATTATAGAATATGTTTGGATCTGGGTTTTTTTTTCCCCTAGCACATGGATAGATAACAATAAGTTCTGTAATTGATTTATAATGCAAGCAATTACACTTATCAGTGGAACTGCTGTAATTACAATAGACACCGTGGGGCTTTCCTCCTATTGATATGTTCATTACCTAGGCCAAGTAAATATAGATTTATAAATTCACAGCATGACAGTAAGTGCAGTTATGCTTTACTCTGCATGAGTGAATACTGAAGAAAAATTGGCACATTTGAATTGTGGTGTTGGTGAATAATACTAAATATACCATGAACTGCTAGAAGAATGAAAAAAAAAAATCTGTCTTGGAAGAAGTACAGCCAGAAACCTCCTTAGAAGCGAAGATGACAAGGCTCTGTTTTGCCTCCTTTGGATATATTATCAGGAGAGACCATCTGATCCTGAAGAAAGACATCATACTTGGTAAAGTAGAAGGTGAGCAAAAAAGAGGAAGACTTTCAAAAGATAGATGGACACAGTGGCTGCAGGACTCAAACATACCTACTATTGTGAGGATGGCACAGAATCAATCAGTGTTTCATTCTGTTGTTATACATGGGGTTGCTGGGAGTCAGAACTGATTTAACTGCTCTGAACATGTGTGAATGATAATATCATTTTAATACACTGTTAACTTATTGGACACTGGTGGCACAGTGCCTAGGGCATTTGACTGCAAACTAGAAAGTTGGCGGTTCAAACCCACTAGCCAGTCTGTGGAAAGAAGATGGAATAATCTACTTCCATAAAGATTTACCACCTCAGAAACCCAGTGGGGGTTGCTATGAGTCAAAATCGGCAGTGTTTTTTTTTTTATTAACTTATTGAAATCTTTCTTTTATGTTCTATTATCCATTAATCTTATTGAGGTTACCTTGTAGATTAATAACTCCCATGACATTATAACTATTAGAATCTCTCCCCTGCCCACATTGTCCTACCTCAAATTTTTGAGAATAGTATTTTCACAGTTGATACTTGAAAGGACCCCAGATTCCTACTTTATTTCTCTTATCATTATCTTTCATTGTAAAATTTTCTTCTGTGGGGAGTATAGTATGAAAGGCACTAAAATGAATTTGAGTTCAGGGTATCACAACTAACTACAATTTTTGGTAAATTACTCCTGATTTTATCTTCATTTGTCAAGGTATAGAATTGGACCAGATTAAAGGTTTTTGGTTTTTAGTAATTCTCAACTAGTTTAAATCTTTTGTTAGCGGTGGGGTTTCTTGAAAGTTCCCACATATGGTTCTATTTGAAGAAAGGGTTCAGCTCTTAAAAATAATTAGTAATTTATCACATACTTATGAAGATTTTTTCCTCTTCTAAATTTCAGATATAAAGTCAAAATCTCTTTTTAAAGATTTGGAGTGTAATTTATTTTTGCATTTTAGAAGCATTATTATTAGAACCAGAAAAGAATGCTTTGTGCAAGGAAAATGTGATTCTCCAGTGAGGGTAACAAAGGAGTTTTGCTGGTGTAGTGGGTAAGGTATTTAGGTACTAACCAGAAGGTCAGCGGTTTAAACCCAAAAGAAAGATGAGACAATCTGCTTCGGTAAAGATTTACAACCTCGGAAACCCAATGAAGATTGCTATGAGTCAGAATCTACTCGATGGCAGTGAGTTTTTTCTTTTTTTGCTTTGAGTATGGGTAACAAGGACCTTACCACATATGAGAGAATGTCCACAACTCTTCCACTCTGAGATGCTTTCACCTTGGAGAAATTTTACTTGTAGAGATGTTGTAGATCTTAACAGCAGACTTTATTCTGCTTATTTTATGTGTGTGTGTGTGTGTGTGTGTGTGTATGCTGTTGAGTTGGTTCAGACTCATAGCAACCCCACCTTGGGTTTCCAAGGTGGTATCACTACAGAAGTAGATTGCCCAATCTTCCATTCAAGGAGTGGCTGGTGGGTTTGAACCACCAGCCTTCTGGTTAGCAGTTAAATGCCTTAGGCGCTATGCCACCAGAGCTCCTATATCTATCTATCTATCTATCTATGTCTGTTCTGTCTGTCTATCTATGTATCTATGTATCTATCTATCTATCTATCTATTTTTATATCTGGGATCTCTGGTGGTGTAGTGCCTAAGACATTTGACCACTAACCAGAAGGCTGATCGTTCAAATTCACCAGCTACTTCTCGGATGGAAGATTGGGCAATCTACTTCTGTAGTGATACTGCCTTGGAAACCCAAGGAGGGGTCGCTATGGCTTGGATCTGACTCCATAGCAGTGAGTTTTGTGTTTTTTAAAAATTATATGTGTATGTGTGTGTGTATAATTTTATGTGGAGAACTTTTTTTTTTTTTTTTTTTAAGTCAGCTAGAAAGAACCATCACTGAATTTTCTAATAAGCTCCAAACAAGATCTATTGGAACTAGACATGAGTCTGTTTTGAAAACTGGATTTCTTAGCCAAATGAGCAATAGAATCAGAATATTATTAACAGGAACTTCAATCCAAGAAAAACCATCCTGAAGCTCTAGAGTTTTACTAATGTGGGCTTGTTGGCCATTGAGAAAAATAGCGCTGAAGAAATTCTCATGACAATGAATTCATTGTCAGCTTTCATACTTATTGCTATAGCAACTAAATCCATTCATTTGACACTTAACATTTCATTCCAGGATAGTGATAAAATGTGTGTGTTAGAGAGGGTGGGAACAAAGGGTGAGTTGAATTGTGAAAGAAAAAGTAAACTTTCTTTTTTTGTCTAAATAGATAATAAATGTTTTCCATTTTTAGCTAAAGAGTCTTTGTTAATATTGGATGAAAACAATGACAGTTAAATATATATGTTATTTACTCACCAAGTTAAGGAGCCCTGGTGATGCACTGGTGAGTTCTCAGCTGCTAACCAAAAGTTGGTGATTTGAACCCAGCAGTTGCTCTGTGGGAGAAAGATGTGACAGTCCGTTCCTATAAAGATTATAATATACTGGGCAACTGTACTTTGTCCTATAGGGTCATGATGAGTCAGAATCTACTTTATAGGATTGATTTTTGTTTTTCGCTCATTAAGTTTAAGTTAATTATAAACACACATACATATATATGGATGCATTTAATCTAGCACCTACTTTAATAGCAACCACCATAGGCAATAGTACCTACAATGGGCTCGTGTATAGCAAGGATTGGGAGAATGCCACATGACAGGGCACTGTTTCATTCTGTTGTACATAGGGTTGTTATGAGTCACCAATGACTCAATAGCACCTAACAACAACAACAGCAACCATGAGCAAGTGTATGCACGTATAAAGACACTTAGAAATACTTTTGTACCCTCCTACTTTTTTAATGACACAATTGACCAAATATAGCATGAGGATTATGAACCTTAAAAAATGACAATGGTAGTGCTGGATACTGTTTTTTTTTTTTTTTTTAAATTGTGATTTGGGTGAAAGTTTACAGAGCAAATTCATTTTCTGTACAACAGTTCATACACATTTAGTGTCATGACATTGACTGCAACCCTCACGATGTAACAGCTCTCTTGTCACTTCCTCCCTGTAGTTACATCTTCCCCGAGTCCTTCTTTCTTATATATTCCTTTCCAATGAGCTATCTCTCTATGCAAATACTGCCCTTTGGATCTCCTGTGATCATTTTAAGGAATGTATCTACCCAGTGTAAATGTTTGCCTGTGTATTGTATGGCTAGAAGCCATGGGAGTGAGTTCACTTCCAGGCCTGAAGGGAACTAGGGACCACAGTCTTGGGGGTTTCACCAGGCTCTATGAGACCAGTAAGACTGGTCTTTTTTTTTTCTTTTTATGATTTAGAGTTTTATTCCACATTTTTCTCCCACTCCATCCAAGATCTCCTGAACTGATCCCTTTCTGAGTGGTTGACAGTGGTAGCTGGCACAATCTAATTCTTCTGGTCTCATGGTCATATAGGCTGAGGTTCACGTGGTCCACTAGTTTCTTAGACCAATTGTATCCATGTGTCTTTGG
>NW_006924966.1:0-4867 GCF_000298275.1 Orycteropus afer afer | reverse complement strand
ATGTAGAACAATATTTCTGTGTAGTATGTTACGCCAATTGAGTTTGATGTCCCCTGCGACCATAGTCCTGAGCCCACAGGTCTAACTACTCACTCCATCAGGGTGGTTGATTGTGGCTAAGAAGTTATCATAACTTTATTTCCGGTTCTATTTTTATGGACATTCTTACAACAGAAAAAAATATGTATGGAGAAATATCATCTGTCATGGGTATATTCTCTTTTGCCTGGACATACCTGATCATTCAGCCTGTCTACCTATGTATCTACCCATAGATTAATGTTCATTGTTACTGCATATGTAGTATTGTGTATATAAAAGAGTTTATCTTTGTTGTCTGTACCTCTTGTGCACCTCTCTGTGTCTTCCTTTTCCTTAGTGTTATGTTGTTAATCACTTGCTTTTGGTGTATTGCCTTTCCCTTCATCCAAATCAATACTTGTCTCTTACCTATCTAGCAATTTTTCCTCCCTTCTTCTCCCATCCTTGATAATCAATAAAGAAAGTTTCCTTCCATATATAAACCTTTCCTCGACTGTTTACAATAGTGGACTAATATAATATTTGTCCTTCTGTGATTGGCTTATTTCACTCAGCATAATGTCCTCCAAGTTCATCCACGTTCTGTGGTGTTTTGCAGATTCTACATTATTCTTTAGTGTTGCATAGTATTCCATTGTGTGCATGTACCATAATTTGGTTATATATTCTTCTGTTTATGGGCAGTTAGGTTGTTTCCATCTCTTTGCTATTATGAATGGTGCTGTGATGAACATAGGTGTTCATAATATACCTGTTTGTGTCCTGACTCTTACTTCTTTAGGATATATACCTAGCAATGGGATTGCTGGATCAAATAGTATTTCTATTTCCAACTTTTTAAGGAGTCACCATACTGCTTTCCATAGTGGTTGTATCATTTGACAGTCCCAAGAACAGTGTATGAGAGTTCCAGACTCTCCACATCCTCTCCAGCATTTGTTATTTTCTGTCTTGTTGAACTTTGCTATCAGTGCTGGAGTGAGATGGTATCTCATTGTAATTTTGATTTGCATCTGTCTAATGGCTAATGATCATGAATATTTCTTCATGTGTTTGTTGGCTGCCTGAATATCTTCTTTGGTGAAGTGGCTATTCCTCTGTTCTGCCCATTTTGTAATTGGATTATTTGTCTTTTTGAGGTTGAGGTGTTGGGGTTTTCTATAATATTTTAGAGATAAGTCCCTTGTTAGATACATCATTGTGGAATATTTTTTCACAATATGTAGGTTCTCTTTTGACTATTTTGGATAAGTCTTTGGAAGCACATAAAAATTTAATTTTCAGAAGGTCTCCATCATCTAGTTTACCTTCTGCTGTTTATACATTTTGGGTTATGCCATAAATTAGGGCCCCTAAGTTTGCCCCTCTTTTTTCTTTGATGAACTTTATAGTTTTAGATTTCACATTTAAGTCTTTGATCCATCTGAAGTCAGTTTTTATGTATGGTATGAGGTATGGATCTTGTTTCATTTTCTTCAAATAGATATGCTATTTTGCTCACACCATTTGTGAAAGAGACTATCTCTTCTCCAATGAATGGATTCCACCCCTTAGTCAAAGATCAGGTGAATGGATCTATTTCTGGATTCTCAATTCTGTTCCACTGGTCTATGTGTCTGTCATTGTACCAATACCAGGCTGTTTTGACTACTGCGGCTGCATAGTGGGTTTTGAAGTCACGAGTGTGAGACCTCCTACTTTGTTCTTCTTCAGTAGTGCTTTGCTTATCCAAGGTCTGTTGCCTTTCCATATAAAATTAGTGCTTGGCTTTTCCATATCCATAAAGAATGTTGATGGAATCTGGATCAGGATTGCATTGAATGTATAGTTTGCTTTGGGCAATATTGACATTTTCACAGTTTTCTCTGTTCCTATCCATAAGCATGGCATGTTCTCCATTTATGTAAATCTCTTATAGTTTCTTCAAATAGTGTTTTTTAGTTTTCTTTGTATAGATCTTTTGCAGCCCTTGTTGGATTTATTTCTAATATTTTATCTTTTTGTAGCTATTGTAAATGGTATTGATGTTTTAAAAATATTCTTTTAAGACGTCTTTTTGCTGATAACAGTGGCAGACAGCTTTTTGGAGGGCTGGAACTGGTAGGGGAAGGCTGGGAAGCAGGAATGGAGCAGTTTGGAACAGCTAAGAGAGACAAATTCATCTATCAATTTGGCATCCTGTGGTGGCTTGTGTATTGCTGTGAGACTGGAGGTTTGGCACCAGTGTTTCAAGTGCCAATGGGGTTATCCATAGTAAACAGGTTTCAGTGGAGCTTCCAGACTAAGACAGACTCAGAAGAAGGAAGAGGCCATCCACTTCTTAAAGAATTGGCCAGTGAAAACTTTGTGAATAGCAGTGAAACACTGTCTGATATATTACTGAAGAATATCCCTGAAACATTATCTGATATAGTGCCAGAAGAGCCCCTCAGTTTGGAAGACACTCAAAATATGACTAGGAAAGAGCTGCCTCCTCAGAATAGAGCCAGCATTAAGGATGTGCATGGAGTAAAGCTTTCAGGACTTCATTTTGCTGATGTGGCATGACTCAGGAAGAAACAGCTGCAAACATCCATTATTAATCAGAACATGGAATGTACAAAGTATGAATCTAGGAAATTCTAGTAAACATCAGAAATATGTTTACTTATGGGCAATCCTACTTCCATAGTGATACTGCCTCGGAAACCCAAGGAGGGGTCGCTATGAGTCAGGGCTGACTCGATGGCACATAACAACAACAACAACATGTTTTATTGACTATGCAAAGGCATTCAATTGTGTGGATCATAACAAATTATGTCAAAAATGAAATGGAATGCATAAAGATTGATATCCTAGGCATTAGTGAGCTGAAATGGACTGGTTTTGGCCATTTTGAGTCAGGCAACCATATGATCTACTATGCTGAGAATGACAAATTGAAGAGGAATGGAGTGGCATTCATCATCACAAAGAATGCTTCAAGATCTATCCTGAAGTACAGTGCTGTCAGTGACAGGATATATCCATATGTCTATAAGGAAGACTAGTTAATATTGTTGTTGTTGTTGTTATGTGCTGTCAAGTCAGACCCGACTCATAGTGACCACTCCTTGGGTTTCTGAGACAATATCACTACGGAAGTAGATTGCCCCATCTTCCTTCCAAGGAGTTGCTGGTGGGTTTGAACCGCCAGCCCTCTGGTTAGCAGTCCAATGCCTTAGGCACTGTGCTACCAGAGCTCCCAGTTAATATTACTATTATTGAAATATACACACAAACCACCAAAGCCAAAGATGAGGAAATTGAAGATTTTTTACCAACTTCTGCAGTCTGAAATCAACCGAACATGAAATCAAGATGTGTAAATTATCACTGGTGATTGGAATGCAAATGTTGGAAACAAAGAAGAACCACTGGTAGTTGGAAAATATGCACTTGGTGATAGAAATGATGCTAGAGATCACATGATAGAATTTTGCAAGACCAATGACTTATTCATTGCAAATACCTTTTTTTCAACAATGCAAATGGCATTGTTGGACTTTGCCAGAGTACACAGGACAGACTACATCTGTGGCAAGAGGCGATGGAGAAGCTCAATATCCTAAGCCAAAACAAGGCCAGGAGCTGATTGTACAACAGACCATTTACTGCTCATATGCAAGTTCAACTTGAAGCTGACGACAACTAAAAGAAGTCCATAAGAGCCAAAATATGACCTTGATTATATCCCTCCTGAATTTAGAGACCATCTAAAGAATAGATTTGATGCATTGAACACCAATGACTGAAAACCAGAACTGTGGGATGCCATCAAGAACATCATCCATGAAGAAAGCAAAAGGTCATTAAAAAAACAGGAAAGGAAGAAAAGACCAAAGTGTATCTCAGAGGAGACTCTGAACTTGCCCTTGAGTGGATGGAGAGTAGCTAAAGCAAATGGGAGATAAAAGAGCTGAACAAAAGATTTAAAGAGCAGCTCGAGAAGACAAAGTCAATTATTATGGTGGAATGTGCCAAGAGTTGGAGTTAGAAAACTAAAAGGGAAGAACACACTAGGCATTTCTCAAGCTGAAAAAACTGAGGAAAATATTTAAGCCTCGAATTGCGATATTGAAAGATTCTGTGGGCAATATGTTGAACGATGTAGGAAACATCAAAAGAAGATAGATGGAATACAAAGAGTCACTATACCAAAACGAATTGGTGGATAATCATCCATTTCAGGAGGTGGCATATGATCAAGAACCAATGATATTGAAGGAAGAAGTCAAAGCTGTACTAAGGGAAGTGGTGAAAAAGAAGGCTCTGGAAATTGACGGAATACCCATTGAGATGTTTCAACAAACAGATGTTGCACTGGAGGCACTCCCTCAGGTATTCCAAGAGATTTGGAAGATAGCTACCTGGCCAGTTGACTGGAAGAGACCTGTATTTGTACCCATTCCAAAGAAAAATAATTTCACAGAATGTGGAAATTATCAAACAATATCATATGCAAGGGAACTCTTACAGAAGATAATTTAAAAACTGTTGCAGCAGTATATTGATAAAGAATTTCTAGAAATGCAAACTGGATCAGAAAAGGATGTGGAGTGAGGGATATCATAGCTGATGTCAGCTGGATCTTGGCTGAAAGCAAAGAATACCAGAAATATGTTTACTTGTGTTTTATTGACTATGCAAAGGCATTAAATTGTGTGGATCATAACAAATTATGGATAACATTGAGAAGAATGGGAATTCCAAAACACTTAATTGTACTCACAAGGAACCTGTACATAGACCAGGAGGCTGTCATTTGAACAGAACAAGAGGACACTAGATGGTTTAAAATCAG
>NW_006924965.1:11635-12291 GCF_000298275.1 Orycteropus afer afer | reverse complement strand
GAGTGGCTGGTGGGTTTGAACCGCCAGCCGTCTGGTTAGCAGGCAAGTGTCTTAGCCACTATGCTACCAGAGCTCCCTGTTCATGGATAGGTAGACTGAATATTGTGAAAATGTCAACACTACCTAAAGCAATCTGCACATTTAATGAACCCCTGATCCAGAAAACAACAAATTTTTTTAAGGACATAAAGAAAACAATTACTAACTTCATATGCAAAGGAAAGAGATCTCGGATAAGAAGAGCACTACTGAAGAAGAAGAACAAAGTGGGAGATCTCACTCTCCTCAATCTCAAAACCTACTATACAGCCACAGTAGTCTAAACAGTGAGGTATTGGTACAATAATAGACAAACAGACCAATGGAACAGAATCAAAAACCCCAAAATAGACCCATCCATCTATGGACAACTGATCTTTGACAAAGGTCCAAAACCATTAAATAGGGAAGAGATCGCCTCTTTAACAAATGGTACTGGCAAAATTGGATATCCACTTGCAAAAAAAATGAAACAAGACCCATATCTCACCCCATACACATAAACAAACTCAAGTTGGATAGAAGACTTAAATGTAAAACCCAAAACTACAAAATTCATCAAAGATAAAATAGGGGCAAATCTAGGAGCCCTAATTTATGGCATAAATAGACTATCA
>NW_006924965.1:9202-10320 GCF_000298275.1 Orycteropus afer afer | reverse complement strand
ATGCTGAGGTGGGTAAGGGGAGGAAAGAGTCTGTGACCACCATGGTAACATTGGGGAAAGGGAGGACACCGAATTGTGCACATAAGATATAGATGACAGAGGCTAATACCAGTATATCCACAATACTGCATTACCATTAACACCAAACACCAGGCTACAGATAAACAGATGAGAAGATCAGATGGGGGGTCAGTGAACAGGATGATACTATAGATCAAGGTTAGATTCAGCTGAGGCTAATCTTGCACAGATATCAGTGATACTAAATACCCACAGTCCTTACAGAAACAACAGAAGACAGACATAGAACAATCGCTCATGGACAGCTAGACACTGTAGGAGAGAGATCCAACAGATCTACTGACTCAGGACCATAGTGTTGGGGGACACCAGACTCAATTTGGTACAACAAAATACAGAAAAATCTTGTTCCACAACCTACATTGGTGAGTAGCAACTGGGGTCTTAAAAGCTTTTGAGCAGCCATCTAAGATACAGCTAATGGTCTCCTATCATCGGAAGCGAAGAAGAGTGCAAAAACCAAGGACATTTGGAAGCAATCAGCCCTAGGTGGTGATGGACCTCAAGACCAGAAGAACTAGATGGTGCCCAACTACCAATGCCAACCACTTGAAAAGGGATCAAAACTGGAGATCCTGGATAGAGCAGGAGGAAAAACGTGGAGCAAAACCCAAAAACACAATAATGACCAGAATTACTGGCCGGATGGAGTCTGGTAAGACCCTCGATACTATAGCCCTGGGATACACTTTGGGCCTGGAATAAAACTCACTTCCAGGGGCTGGGTCTCAGCCCAATAGTAAACAAGACATATATGCAGACCACTCAACCCAGGGTGACACACCCATATACTCTATGGAGATGCATCCCTTGGAGCAATGGACCACGGGCACTAGAGGGACAACATTTGCATGGAGGAAATGCAGGATACACAGGAATGCATAACTATGAGGGGCATGCGGTGGGGGGTTACTGGGAAGGGAGGGGAGGAGAGTGGGTTAGGGTTGGGAATGGTAATTGGGGAGTGAAACCAAATGTACACAAAATGCTGAATGTAAAACAAACTCTGCTCTGTAAATTTGCACATAAAGCACAAT
>NW_006924965.1:6151-9102 GCF_000298275.1 Orycteropus afer afer | reverse complement strand
CAGAGCACCACAGTCCACACAAAGAAGCAAAATAAAGCAGGAGAAACAAGGGACCATGATATAGACCCAAAACACATCCCTGAGGAAGATGTAGCACTGGAACTCCCTGATATGGAATTCAAAAGAATTATATTTAGGTATCTTCAACAAATTGAGAGATAGATCAAGGAAAACTGACAAAATTGAGGAAAACACAGAGAAAACCTTAGAAAACTTTCAAGACTATACAAGAACAAAATGACAAAATAAATGAAAAATTAGAATTGATACAAAGTCTACAGACAGAAATGCAAAAGATTAATACTCAATTTTCGGAAATAGGTAACACATTGAATGGGCAAAGAAGTAGAATTGAATCAATGGAAGACAGAATTAGTGAGACTGAAGGCAAATACCTCAATACTTCTTTGGAAAGGGATCAATCAGAAAAAAGATTGAAAAAATGAAGAAAGCCTAAGGTTCATGTGGGGTACCATCAAAAGGAATAACTTATGTGTCATTGGAATTCTGGAACAGAAAGAGACAAATAAAACCACAGAGAAAATTGTCGAAGATTTGTTGGAAGAGAATATTCCTGGTATGATGAAAGAAGAGAATATATCTATTCAAGAAGTCCAATGAACTCCAAATAAGATAGATCTCAAAAGAAGATCACCAAGACATGCCATCATCAAACTCATCAAAACCAAAGACAAAGAAAGAATCCTGAAAGCAGCACAGGAAAGGGGAAAAGTTACCTACAAGGGACAACCAATAAGACTAAGCTCAGATTTCTCAGCTGAAACCATGCAGGCAATAAGACAATGGGATGGTATATATATAACCCTAAAAGAGAAAAATTTCCAACCAAGAATTATTAGTTAGTTAGTTAGTTAGTTAGTTATGTGCTGTCGAGTCGGACCCGACTCATAGCGACCCCTCCTTGGGTATACCTGGCAAAATGGTCCCTCAAATATGATGATGAAATTAGGACATTTCCTGAGAAGCAGAAATTAAGGGAATTTGTTAAAACTACACCAACCTTACAAGTGATGCTAAAGGTAGTCCTTTGGACAGAGAACCAACAACAGCAAACAACAACCAACCACTAACACACATGATGACATAACCCAGTTATGGAAGTATCCAAAGTAAATAAGCCTGTTAAGATTGTAAATAGGTAACTAGAGACACCAATTGACAAATGAGGACAACTACAAACCAAAAAGAGGGGAAAAAACATGTAGTTACAGAACTTCTAAATGGTAGGGAATTCAAGACAACTGCAAGATAGAATGGACTGTTCTAAACTTGGGAAGAAAATTATAAATCATAGGGTAATCTCAAAGAAAAATGATAAATCTTCATATCAAAATTAAAAAAAAAAAATCACCAGCACAAATATTTAACAAATACTAAAACAATAGCAACAAAGGAAGTGATAACACGATTCATAAACAAAATGAGCTCAGCACAGATAATTATATAGAACAAAGAAATCAACACCATGAAAAAGCACCTAACAAAATGATAGCAATGAATTCATACTTGTTGATAATTACATATCTGACAAGGGACTTATCTCTAAAATTTATAGAAAACACCTCAACAGCAAAAAGATTAACAATCCAATTTAAAAATGGGCAGAAGACATGAATAGACACTTCACCAAAGAGGATTTTCAGGTGGCCAGGAAATACATGAAGAAATGCTTACGATCATTAGCCATCAGAGAAATGAAATTAAAACAACAATAAGATACCATCTCACCCCAGCACTAATGGCAAAGTTCATCAAGACAGAAAATAACAAATGCTGACAAGAATGTGGAGAGACTAGGACTCTCATACACTGTTGGTGGGACTGTAAAATGGTACAACCACTGTGGAAAACACTATGGCGAATCCTTAAAAAGATGGAATTAGATTTTTATCAGAGAACGGACAAGATTGCTCTTATTTGTAAAGATCACTCTGGCTGTTTGTTTTGAAAATAGATTGAGAAATGGTCAGATTATGAACATATTGTGAAGAGAGAGTCAAAAGGGTTTTCTGAAGGATTGTGTGGGGCCTGAGAGAACTTTCCAAACTTTTTAACCTGAGCAACAGGCATGAATGGAATTGTTATTTATTGAACAGGAAAACTGGGAAGGTGACAGCATGTTTATACAGAAGAAATCTGGAGTTTCAGACATAATAAGTTTGAGATAACTAGTAGACATCCAAATGGGGATATCAAGGAGGCAGTTGAATATGTAAGTTTGGAATTCAGAGGTGAGGTTTTTCCTAGAGACTAAATTTGGAAGTTGTGAGTGTATAAAAGCATTTGAAGTTGGGACACTGATAGAGATTATCAAGGAACTGACTATAGGTAAACAATGGAAGTCTGAGGAATCCACAGGGGTATGGAAGACTCTTTCCACAAGCAAAGAACACTGAGAAATGACAAGGGTTAGTAAGGGACCCAACAGCATTAAAGTCAAGGAAGTGATTAATAGATCTAACTTTATGTTACCAAAGATTAAAAAAAAAAATTAACTGCAGTGGAGTCAGCAGTCAATTCAATTCAATTCATAGAGACCCCTCCTTGGGTTTCCGAGGTGGTATCTCTATGGAAGTAGATTGCCCAATCTTCCTTCCAAAATCAAGGGTCATCAAATCTTTTCTGTAAAGGGTCAGGTGGCAAATTCCTTAGGCTTTGCAGGTCATATCTATTGTCTCTGCTGCAACTGTGCAATTCTACTATTATCAAATGAAAGCAGCCGTGGATAATAACAACATCACAATAAAGGAAGAAGAAATTGGAGTTGTTAAGGATTTCATTTTACTTGGCTCCACTATCAACACCCGTGAAATCAGCAATCAAGAAATCAAAAAATGTATTGCATTGGGAAAATCTGCTGCAAAAGACATCTTTAAAGTGTTAAAAAACAAAGATGTCACTTTGAGGACTAAGGTGTGCCTCACCCAAAC
>NW_006924965.1:2392-5076 GCF_000298275.1 Orycteropus afer afer | reverse complement strand
CTGACAACATGTAAAAACAATGCCTGTGTGCCAATAAAACTTTATTTACAAAAACAGACAGCATGCTGGGTTTGGCCTAACCTATGGCTGTAGCTTGTCTAAGCCTATCTAAAATAATGGTTTCTGCTAACTGATTCATATTAAATTACATTCCAAAAATTGTACAGTGTTGTGCTTCTACTAAGACAGAAGAAAGGAATGTTGTAAGAGACAGACATACACACACAGAAACACGCATTCACTCTTCTCATGATGAAGTTCAAATCTCTCTTCTATCAGTCTTAGCATCATACATCTAAAAAGCAAACTTCTTGTAGGTGACAGACACACAATTACCATTTTACCAGGTACCTCATATGGGAGATAATCCAAGTGAAGTCCTATACTTCCCATGAACTTGTCATAAAAGACGTATTTCTATTGGCAGAGAGATGGGAAGAAGAAAGGTAAGGATCTTCATGTAACAACTTCTGCTTTGTTATTTATCTTTGGGCTTTAACTTAACTGAATGGAGATGTCTCTATTGAAATTATAAATTTTCTTGTGAAGAATTCGCATCTAAAAATAACATGTCCCCACTTACTCTAAACTCTAATCTTAATGAGGTCCATTTACAGAATGCTTTTTAAGCTTTCCCCAAGCTCTATCCTAGCCTTGGGATAAAGTAACCCTACAGTCACATCACTACAGCAGCGCTCCAAGCCTGTTCCTACTGTGCTCACATCGTGTCTGTCATCAGTGGCTCATACTTTGTCTTGGATTTGGCTTGAACTTTCTCTCTCTTTCTTTCTCTTAAACTACTAACTCAGTTTCAGTAGGTCCACCTGGTTCTGATTTAGCCCTCCCTGGAAATGATCCAAATGGTAACCGCATCCTTGACGCCAAGTAAGAAAGTAGCAACAATCGCCTACACCGGCCCAAGACTGAGCTCTCCGTGTGTATCTGAAGAAGAATACGGGGCCAAGTGTCAACCACAGTTCAACTCTTCTGGTGCTCTGCACAGCAAGATCCATCTCACCATCTCATCAGGCTTCCACCCACTGAGACGTCCTTGAAATCACCTCACGAGTTTCATTCCAATTCACCATCCACCTTCTTCCCATGTAATAAATAACAGAGCCTCAGATTCCCCTCTCTGGATGTATAGTTCTTCCATTGGCTTTCATCTGTAGACCCTATCTAAGGACAAGACCACAGGTGTTCATGCAGTTTGCAGAAATACAATGACTCTTAGTGGAGGAAGGGATTTAAAAACAATTTAGGGGACACAAGAACTGGGGGCATGAAAGTATTCTAGGGAAGACGGAACTTGGAAATAAGATCACACATGGTGAAACATTAGGACTTTTAGAAATGTTTCAATTTATAGTGGTTCATATAAATTGAACAATAAGCAAAAAGATGAATTTTCATAGGAAGGTCCACCAACTGATTCCAGACAAGGATTTAATCAGAGTTCAGTGGACTAGAATGGGTGGTTCCCTTTATATCTTTAAGATGGGGATGGGAAATGGATCACACTGAGGGGATGCTATCCAGACTCTGCTCCAAAGGGTCTAGAGAATCACACCAATGACTATGGGCTCCTGTGTGTGAGGCTCTAGAGTTTAGATTTGTGTTTGGAAGACTAGGCCTCAAAAACATTGAATTCTTCCTGTTTGGGCTTTGGGTGAAGGTAAGCTTCCCCCAAGTGCAGGGTGGTATCCTGGTTGAGGTAGTAAGGTACATGGCAAGAACTTGCATTAGGGAGCCAGACATGAATTTGAATACCTGCTTGGCTATTTACCATCTATGTGATCCTCTCTGAATCTGTTTCATCCATTACAAGAAATAAATAGTGATGCCTACTTTGCAGCACTATTGAAAGACCTGCAGAAAATGTGTATAAAATCTGTGGCACATTAAAGAGAGCTCTGTATTATGAAAAACTAGAACTATTTAAAATGGTTGTTGTTGTTGTTGTTGTTGTTATGTGCCGTCGAGTCGGAACCGACTCATAGCGACCCCTCCTTGGGTTTCTGAGGCAGTATCACTATGGAAGTAGATTGCCCCATCTTCGTTTTGAGGAGTGGCTGGTGGGTTTGAACCGCCAGCCTTCTGGTTAGCAGTCAACCAGAGCTCCCATTTATAAGGGTAGTGGAATTAAAATTATGTAAATATTTATATCTTATTCTTAATTATATGCATTTTAGAACAAAATATAAATAAATGTCAATAGGTAGGGTTTCATTAATAGATACTCTATTCACTGGATCCAGACAGTTTCATTCTCTGCTTAATGAAACACAACTAGTTTCTCAGCCTAAACTAGAACTATCTAACCAAGATTCTTTAACTTAAGAGATGAAAAACCTTAAGGCATGGTTATACCTCTAGCAGGTTTCAGAGTATCAGAGAAATCCAGCCTTCTAGCACATGAAGGTAGGACCTCCCATCATCAAACATGTTTTCTGAGTGAAACATTTCCTGAGTGAAAACTCATTCAAGACTAGATGTTTAAAACACATGTCCACCGCTTTATTTTTCCTTCAGCAATGTATCCTGCTCTCCCGTACATTTTTCAGACCAACCACTAGCACTTCATTCCTATTCCCTCATAATATTTTTTCCTTTGACTAAAACTACTTGAGTTCTACATTTTTGCAAATATTTATGTAATTCCAAGCTTATAAAGCTCAAACTGT
>NW_006924965.1:0-1847 GCF_000298275.1 Orycteropus afer afer | reverse complement strand
TTTCTAGAATGCTCCTTGCTTAGGGGTTTTGCATATTCTGAGTTTGTTTTCCAAAACTCCCTCCCCTACAACTTTCTAAAATTAGCATCTTCTCATCCTTCCACCTCAGCTTCTTCCTGTACCATCCTATCCAAAGTTGTTTTCCATCACATTCATGCAGGTTTTATCCTACACTATGGCATCCAACCAAGGGGGGTGGTGGTAAGCAGAAGTTGAACTGTAGTGCTCTATCTGGTCCCTAAGCCATGTGCTAAGAGAGGGTATCATATTCTAATTGGCATGAAGGTACACAATGGGCCAGTAGTGTCGTAGCCCACCACCATATTTCCTTCTTGGAACTCTTCATAATTTGACACTATGACTTGATTAGGTTGCTTTCTTCTATGTTTTCTGCCAATCTAAATTCCCCACAAGAAAATTAATATGTGTGTTTCACTGACTATTGTTGTAGAATGGTCACAAGAGTATGGTGATTGCCAACAGACACAGGCAAAGTCTTGTCGTGGAGAAAGAAGCACATGATGTAAAGAAGGCTACACAGAGCAAGACACAGAAGCCGCCCACAGCTGGTGAGAGGCAAGCTCCCAAGACTCCACATCCCAAGCCTGTGAGCTGCCAATAACTTACTTCTACAGAAAGAGTACTCTTCTAGGACCAATGCCAAGTATAACTGTACATTGTGCTTTTATTTATTAAATCCAGAAATCATTGTTCTCTACCACCACCAGCCCTTGCCCAACCTCAGGTCCCAAGCTGTGGTGTTTGTTGCCAGGATATTTCAGCCTCCCCACTATGCCAGCAAGGCCACCCAATGTTCCCTACCTGTTGTTGCTGTGGTTTGAAACCTCCCACCTTGTCTGTGTAATATTATTATTATTACTGTGATTTGAGTGAAAGTTTACAGAGCAAATTGGTTTTCCATTCAAATGTTCATACATGTTTTGTTCCCTGATATTGAATGCAATCCCCACAATGTAGCAGCACTCTGCCACTTCCTCCTTGTGGTTACCATTTCCCTTCATCCTTCTTTCCTGTTCCTTCCTGCCTTCTGAGCTTTATACTTGAGCAAATGCTGCCTTTTTGACCTCATATGACAGATGGATCAAGGAGTCCACACCTCCCTGATGTTATTGTTCACTCCATAGGCCTGTCCATTATTTGGCTGAAAGTTGAGCCTGGGGGGTGAATTCACTTCCAGGCCTGAAGGGTATCTAAGTGCCATAGTCTCAGGGGTTCCACCAGTCTCTATCAGACTAGTAAGCCTGATCTTTTTTGTGATTTGTTCCACATTTTTCTCCCACTTCCAGGATCTCCTATTGTGATCCCTTTCAGAGCAATCAGTAGTGGTAGCAAGGCACCATCTAGTTCTTCTGATCCCAAAGTGGTGGAGGATGAGGTTCACATGGTCTGAATGCTCTCGCTTTGATACTAGGCTTCTAACAGCAAAAAAATTTTTAAAAGAAGGGGGTGGCCTCTTTAAGTCCTTGTTTAAGATCACCTCTCTTACCTTCTCCTGAGCCGTCTTCCAAATCAGTATATTGGCTTCCTTCTGACAATACCATCACTTTACCCAGTTTCCATGGCCTGGAACATGATAGGCACTCAGCACATACTTGTTACATGAGTAGAATGTAAGAGGATTTAATGCCAGGTTAGAAATTAAGCACGTCATTTCTACCCATACTCCATTAGTTAGATTCAGCCATAGGCTCCTGTTAATTACAAGAGATGGTATAAAATGTAGTCCAGTTTTATTCCCAGGGTAAAAAAAGAAATAGGTTTGTTGGAAAGCTAGTTAGTCTTTGCCTCATCTGTGCCCCCATGGTTTAACCACTTAATTCTATTTA
>NW_006924964.1:10718-11893 GCF_000298275.1 Orycteropus afer afer | reverse complement strand
AAAAAAAAAAAAAGCACTAATAAAATTGTCAAAGATTTGTTGGAAACAACTTAAAAACTTCCCTAATATCATGAAAAACAAGGAGATATGTATTCAAGAATATCAATGAAACCCAAATAGGATAGACCTTAAAAGAAAATAACCAACATAATCAAATTTTCCAAAACCAAAAACAAAGAAAAAATCCTGAAATTAGCTCAAGAAAAATGAAATTTTACATACAATGGAGAACCAATAAGATTAAGCACTGATTTCTCAGCATATATAATACAGGCAAGAAGGCAATGGGATGGCATTTATAAAACCCAAAAAGAAAAAAAAATGCCAATCAAGAATTATATATCTAGCAAAACTGTCCCTCAACTACAATGGTAAAATGAGGGCATTTCCAGATAAACAGAAATTAAGGGATTTTCTGAAATCCAGGCAAAACTTACAAGAAATGCTAAATGAAGCTCTTAGGACAGAGAACCAACAACAGCAGACTGGAGATTAAGATGCACAACACTAGAAACAGGAAGTCAGAGACATCAATTTGTAAATGAAGACAAATGCAAAGCAAAAAAAGAGGGAATAAATTATATAGTTACAGGACTTCCCAATGGAGAGTAAGCCAAGATGCCATGAAGATAAAACAGATTGTTTTTAACTTGGGCTATAATACTAAATTAAAAGATAATCACAAGAAAATTAATAAACTTTCTCACCAAAATAAAAATGAAGAAAAATCATATAATCTTCGTAAACACTAAAACAATAGGAACAAAGGAAATAATGAGAAAATCCATAAATTTAATGAATCAGCACAGAAAAATATAGGGAACACAGAATATATGGAACAAAATATAATGTAACATCAGCATCACAAAAAGAAAACAACACACAAACTGTAAAATAGCAGCAGTACATTCATACAAATCAATAATTACACTGAATGTAAATGCATTAAATGTACCAGTCAAGAAACAGGAAGTAGTGGAATGGATATGAAAATATGAACCATCAATATGCTGCATACAAGAGAGACACCTAGACACAAACACAAAAAATAAGCTAAAAATCAAGGATGGAAAAACATATATGAAGCAAATGTCAATCAAAAAAAAAGCAGGAGTATTAATTTCAGAAAAAATAGATTTTAAGGGGAAAAAAACAGCAAAAGGGATAAAAAAAAA
>NW_006924964.1:8995-10148 GCF_000298275.1 Orycteropus afer afer | reverse complement strand
ACCTGAAGTAGAAAATTGGAACAGATCCATCACAAAAGAAGACTCTAGAGGATCTATTTCCCACTGATTTCTGATAAAGATAAGACAAGACATTAGAAAGAGGTATGTAAGTCTATTTTGAGAGATCTTGAGTCACAGGAATATTATAGAGTTGAGTGACTGGTGAGATGATTTTCATATAATGTGTTCCCCCAGTTATTATCAAAGAATGCATTCCTCTTAGGAGAGAGTCCCTTGGGAGAAAGTAAGAGCTCATCAATGAGAAATACTAAAAGCAATGAAACTTTTTTTTCCCTTAAAATCTATTTCACCCAGGCAACAAACTTCTGTTTGTACCAAACTGCCACAAAATCTACCCCCTCTGAGAAAGACTGTTATACCTGATATTACCTCTATTATAATAATATGTGCTATTATACCCACAATACAAGTGATGCATGTACCTCACTCAGTAACCTAACACTCTGGAAGTTACTCACTACCAGCATATCTATAAACCTTTCAGCTACACTTCTAAGAAGGCATTGTTTTAAATTTTTGCTTGCAAAACCACCCCCTAAAAAAAGAATTTTGAAAAACACAATAACCTCTTCACATATTTCTAAGTGGACATTTGGAAAATCCCTTATAAATTTAAGTAGTGCCAAAGGGGGGAAAAAACATACTACTTACCTAAACTAACACAGACTGAGGTGGAAAATTTGAACAGACCCATAGCAAAAGAAGAAATTGAACAGGTCATAAAAAAAATTACCAACAAAAAAATGTCCTGGACCAGACGGTTTCACTGGCGACTTCTACTGAACGTCCAGAGAACTGACACCAATGCTACTGAAACTATTCTAGAACATAGAAAAAATGGAATCCTTCCAAATTCACTTTATGAAGCAAGCATAACCTCGATACCTAAACAAGACAAAGACACCTCTAAAAAGGAAAACTACAGACCAATATCACTCATGAATATAGATGCAAAACTCTTCAACAAAATCCTAGCTGATAGGCTCCAACAACATATTCAAGAAATAATCCATTATGACCAAGTGGGGTTCATACCAGATATGCAAGGATGGTACAACATACGAAAAACAATCAACGTCCTATATCACATAAATAAAACAAAGGAGACAACCACATGATCATATCAATTGAT
>NW_006924964.1:0-7940 GCF_000298275.1 Orycteropus afer afer | reverse complement strand
GCAAGAATGTGTCCATTTTTATTATACTTTCCAGAATCTTATATAGTGATTAAAAACAATACAAGCTACATCATCATGATAGGATTTCAGGAAATTGGCTAAAAAATATAATCTCATAAATTTATGTCAAATCTTGCTAAATCATGCTGATTAAATATATTCCCTATTTCTTCCAGGAGTGATATGAGAACCATGGAGATCTGAATGTTTAGCTCAACCAAAGGACAAACTCATTTGTCAACTTGAAGGGAGTAACATTTTCCCCCAACATGACTCAACATGCAGATGCTATGTGCATCAATGCCTTTGGAGTCTATATTCCTCTAAGTCTTTTCAGACTGAGAAACATTCTGGCTCTCAACATTGTGAAAATGTCAATACTAGCCAAAGCAATCTGTACATTCAATGCAATCCCAATCAAGATCCCATTAACATTCTTCAAGGATATGGAAAAACTAATCACTAATTTTATATAGAAAGGAAAGAGATATCAGATAAGCAGAGCACTATTGAAGAAGAACAAAGTAGGAAGTCTCACACTCCCAGATCTCAAAACCTACTATACTGCCACAGTAGTTAAAACAACAGCCTGGTATTGGTACAACCACAGACATATAGACCAGTGGAACAGAATTGAGAACCCAGAAATACATCCATTGACCTATGGTCAATGGATTTTTGACAAAGGGCTGAAATCCATTAAATGGGAAAGAGATGGTCTTTTTAACAACTAGTGCTGGTAAAACTGGATGCCCATTTGCAGAAAAATGAAAAAAGATCCATATCTCACACCACACACAAAAACTAACTCTAGATGGATCAAAGACTTAAATGTGAAACCTAAAACTATAAAGTACCTCAAGGGAAAACTAGGGACAAATTGTTTTGTTTTGTTTGAATTTATGGCATAAATGACTGTCAAGCATAACCCAAACAAAGAGCAGAAGATAAACTAGATGAATGGGACTTTCTAAAAATTAAATTTTTATGTGCTTCAAAAGATTTCTCCAAAAGAGTAACAAAAGAACCTACAGACTGGGAAAAAATATTTGGCAACAAGATATCTGACAAGGAACTTATCTCTAAAATTTATAGAAAACTCCAGCACCTCAACAACAAAAAGACAAATAATCCAATTTAAAAATGGGCAGAAGACATGAATGGACATTTCACCAAAGAGGATTTTTAGGCAGTCAACAAACACATGAAGAAATGGTCACAATCATCAGCCATTAGAGAGATGCAAATCAAAGCAACAATGAGATACCATGTGTCCCCAGCACTAATACCACAAAGTTCAACAAGACAGAAAATAACAAATGCTGGTGAGGATGTGGAGAGATTGGGACTCTCATACACTGCTGGTGGGACTCTCAAATGATACGACCACTGGGAAAAGCAATATGGTGATTCCTTAAAAAGATTGGAATTAGAAATACCATTTGACCCAGCCATTCCATTACTAGGTATATATCCTAAAGAAGTGAGAGCCAGAACAAGAACAGATATATGCTTACCCATGTTCATCGCAGCACTATTTACAACAGCAAAAAGATGGAAGCCACTTATGTGTCCATCAACAGAAGAATGGATAACCAAACGATGGTACATACACACAATGGCAAACTATCAACACTAAAGAGTGATGGAGAACCTGCAAAACACCTCATAATGAGGATGAACTTGGAGGATATTATGCTCAGTGAAATAAGTTAATCACAGAAGGACAAAAAATAGTATTAGTTCATTATTATAAAAAGTCAAGGAATATGGAAGGAAACTTTGTTACCAGGGGTTGGATGGTACAGGAGGAAACACTGCAAAAATTAAAAAAATAATAACAAAGTAAAAAAATTTTTAAAAATCCCCAGAAAACTCAGTTATAACTTGTTTCTATTTTGTTCACATTTAAAAAGTGATAAACAATTAATTTTCAAAAAGACTTGTTACTAACCAATAGAGGCACTTTCTTATACTCATCAGGAATATTTGAAATTTTTCTTTTGTTTAGAACCTCAGAAGTTTAGCATCCCATGTTAAATAACATTTTGGGTAGATGAGAGATATGCTTTTCTTCATGAAAAAAGGAACATGGGAAATTAGGAACATCAAGAAAGTTACTGCATACATTAACTTTTGGGAAGAGTACATGTAAAATTTGGAAATTAAACCCCTTACAACTCTCTATGTTTATACATGCCTTCAAAAGATTTATGCACCCACTTGGTATATATTTGTAGACAGGTGCCCTAGGATATTCTCTGAAGATCAAGAATAAGTAGATATATTAGAATCAGTGTAAGAGCCATGGAGAAAATCATCTAAGAGGGATAACTCATCTGTGTCTTGTCCACATACATATGGAACTTTATATTCCAGAAACTGAAATGCCCTACCTGAGCCTATTCTAAATGATGGAGATTATGAGCCCTGAACTCGTGTTTCTCCTTGAGTTGACTAATTCCACGTGACTTCACTCTACCTTTTCATGCTCTAAGATACTCACACAGAACCCACAAACCAGCCTGAACTCCAGTGGCCTTCTTGAAACCTCAACTGGCTTCCTGAATATTTCTTGTAAGAGATTTTAGATTCCCATTAATGCCATGAATGGTTAGAATAATTAATTCATGCACAATAACAAAGTAATGCTTCTTGGGGAGGGGGTAAGGGTCCCAACAGAAAATGTAAATTTTTCTCTATTCACTCAAGGATGGAAAGCTATCTGTAATGCAGAGTTGCCGAGACACCAGGACTCGGAGTTGTTTCAGAAAAGCAGTTTATTAGCACTCCCGGGCGAGGTTCTCGTGCCCTAGCATCAAGGCCAGAGAAGTCGCACCCCCGGGCAAAGGGGATAGATTCTTATAGACACAGAGAGGACTTAATTGGGGACACTAAGGAAATGGCAGGGTCCAATTAGCTATTGCCACCGGTCTGCACTTAATTAGCAAGAGGGGACTTCACAGGAGGAAGTTTGTCATCATGTGGGACTTTCCAGCCTGGGCAGGTTTTGTCACCTTGGTTGTCTTATCAGGCTGTCTCACCGGAGGAAGCTGCTAACTGAAATGCTGGTGGCTTGAGTTCACTCTGGCCTAACACTATCAAAATGATTTTCCATAAGTAACATGTTGCTAGCCACCCATACCATACCCATAAGCACAGTGCAACAACAACAACAAAAAAAAAAAAAAACTATTAAAACGTTGTGTATATTTAATAAGGAGCTGAACAAAGAAATTAGAAAGAAAAATAAAACCAAAAGAAAATGTACAATATAAATAATGTATGGATATGCAAGTATGAACAAGACATTCTGATCCTGAGACCCAAGTAAGCACATTTGTGGGTGTATGGGGACTTGTTCTACCTAGTCTGCTTGCAAGGACTCAAAGGAGAAAGACACAGAAGAATGAGTACAATCTGGAGGACCTCCTGTCTGCTCACAGACTTTATCTGGCCACCAACTGCTCCTGTCATTGTGGGCATTCTTTCTGTTTTCTATATCTGCACTGAAACCACAGGACTCAAAAAATAATAATAATGCATGGATTTACAAAGTCTTGATCTCAACTCTGCAGACACCAAAAACTTCAAGTGCATATTTCCCCTCAAATGAGAAAACAAAATGTATATCCCTTCAAGACTGAAACTACAGTAGTTTCATTTCACATGGTGAAGAAAGAGAATTTAAAAACTACAGAAGGGATGAAATTTTTGGTGAGATTTTTTTATAAAGGGGAGTCTTTTTCAGCCAACACTTACTCATTTAAAGCTTAAGCAGAATTTCAGTTTATGCCATGAAATAATAACTAGGAATTGAGTTAACTTCTTCCCACTGTAAAAAACCAGAAAAGTTGACAAAATATATGAAACATCTGTTTTCAGATTTTAGCCAAGGTCAGTGTAGTGCTATGATGCCTTACAAAATTGAAGCAAACAAACTGAGCCCTATTATTGCTTCAGCTTGCTGCCTAGAGGCACTTTCCAGACTCCTAGTTTGGGGAAAAGGAAAATCCAAACACAGCATGGCACACATGCTGCGTTGAAGAGACACAGATGGAATTTGGGGAGGCTGTGACAATTATAATTTAAAAAAAAAAATACCAGAAAGAGGCAGTCATGTAGATTAAAAAAAACTAGAAATCTATATAGGACTCTCTTTGAGTCTGTTGAAAACAAAGCCATCCATGCATACAACAAAATCCCACAAGTCAGGGCAAAGAACAACCAGGATACTATAAGCTGAACATATAGGGCAGGAAAATATTTGAATTCTGACCAGCCACAGTCAAGAGTCCTCATTGAACACTCAGGGCATTCAACAGAGCCCTCAAGAGCATAATGCCATAGTAATATGTCTAAATAGAATGGACTCCTTAGGCTTTCTCTAATAAAGCTTCAAAACACCTTGAAAGGATCACACTGATGCACAAGTAACTTAACTTCATGGCAAAACGAAGTTCAAAACTCTGTGAAAGAATACAATAAAGTCAAGAGCACAAAAACAAAATTGATGATGTTCGGTATTCAATCAAAAATCACTAGACACTAAATAGAACAGCAAAATGTCACTCCATAACAAGGGGGAAAGTAGTTCATATACACTAATTCAGCAATGACAAAGATAACGGAATTAGTAGACAAGGATGTTAAAACAGTTTTTATAAATACACTCAAAAATGTAAAGGAAATAACCCAAAAATCAATGGAGTGGATTTAAAACTTATATTAATTCTAAAAATCATAATATATTAAAATTTTATAATATATTAGTATTTAATACTATTCATCATTTGAAATAAATTAACTACAGCTACACATAACAATAGGATGACTCTCTTAACATAATGTTGAATCAGGAAGTGAAAAAAAATACATAAATAAGATTCCATGTATGAAAACAGCAATCAAAACTAAACCATATTGTTTAAGGTTGCATACCAGGTGGTAACATAAAGAAATGAAAGGAAGGGTTTATCATAAAATCAAAATAGTAGGGTTTGTAATATCTAGGGAACAGAAATGAGGTTGCAATATGTAAAAATCCCATAGGATTGTGGAGGGGCTTCTAAGATACTAGCAACATTCTACTTTTTGGCTGGTGGGCACATGAGAGTTGAATTTATAAACTCATTACACTGTGCATTTTGAATTTATAAACTCATTAAACCGTGCATTTTTCTTATGCTTTATCTATATTTATATTTTTCAATAAAAACATTTTTTAAAACATCACCACCATCACTTAAAATAAGAAAAGTTTCTGTTCCTGTCCGTCTTGTACTTTCTCTTTTCTGAAATCTATTTTGTTCTTATCTCAAGTTGATCTCTGCTGGTCATGCTCTCTTTCCTCTTTCTGGCCCTTTAGGGTGATGTACAGGGCATCTTTACCCTTTCCTCATGCATTTGCTCACATTATTGTATGTATTGATGGTATTGCTAAGAAAGCTTGACTTGCCTTCAAATGTTTTCTGGAAAATATTGGCTTTGGTTTCACTTCCTTCCTTACAATTTCTGCTAGATAAGTATGCTCAGCATTGCTTCCTGTTTGGGGTACAAAATGAAAATAGACTATCCCACAAGTAAAATACATGAATGCCAGGACTCTTCTTTGTATTCTACTCTCTATTAAAAGTGGCATAGTGCCTAAGGCATTAGACTGCTAACCAGAAGGCTGGCAGTTCCAACCCACCAGCCACTCCTCGGAAGGAAGGTTGGGCAATCTATTTCCGTAGTGATACCACCTCGGAAACCCAAGGAGGGGTCGCTATGAGTCAGATCTGACTCAATGGCAATGGTTTATCTATTAAAAAGAAAACTGAAAAAAACAAATTCACTGCCATTGAGTCGATTTCGACTCCTAGTGACCCCCATTGGGTTTCTGAGGCAGTAAATCTTTACTGAAGTAGGCTGCTCAGTCTTCCTTCCACAGAGTGGCTGGTGAGTTTGAACAGCCAACCTTCCAGTCAGCGTCAAATGTTTTAGGCACTACACCACCAGAGCTACTGTCTACTACCTTTAGCATCTAAAAAGTTTCTGTTTTCTTTTAATGATGTCATTAAAAAAATAACACATGTTACTGAAAGTAAATGAAATAAATGACTCAATATTATAGATATACCATTTTCTCAAAAGCAGACTAGAGATTCGATGCAAAGCTGATTCTGAACATTAATATGAGAAGGCGAAAGACAAAGGTGCACTTGAAAAACAAAGTAGAAAGAATTATTTTGGTGGTTATCAAAATTCATTACAAACCCAAAGTTAATAAGACAAGGTTGCATTGGAACAAGGATAGACATGCAAATGAAAGGAACAGATTAAGCAATCCAGAAACAGATCTATATACATATATGGACACTCCAGTTATAACAAAATTAGTATTACAGGAAAGTGGTATTGACCAACTGACTACAATTAAAAAAAAAAAAAAAAAATTACCCCTATCTCACATCACACAGAAAAATAAAACCCAGGTATATTTATATCTATATATATATATGTAAGTATGAAAGATTAATCAATTAAGCTTCAAGAAGATAACATAGGGCAGCTGGTTTCAAAGTGTGATCCCTAGAACAGTAGCATCAGCATATAATAGGAAACTGGTTTGAAATGCAAATTCTTGGGCCACCTCCCTGACCTAAAAAAAATCAGGAACTCTGAGAAAGGACCCAAAAATTCTGTGTTCCATAAAGCCCTCCAGGGTATCACTCAAACTGTGATACCCACTCAAGTTTGAGTACCACTGATAAATCTCATATCCTTGGGATAGGAAACTTTTTTCTTAAACAGGAGTAAATAATGTATAAAGAAAAAGATCAATAAACTGTATCCCTTGAAGGAAAAAAAAAAAATTAACCAAAAGACAGTTTTAAAGAGTGAAAAGGAAATCAGAGACTGGGAGAAAATATTTGCAATGCATATGGCCAATGAAGAACTACATCAAACCAGAAACCAAACCCACTGTCATTGAATCAATTCTGACTCATAGTGACCCTATAGAACAGAGTAGAAATGCCTTATAGGATTTCCAAGGCTGTAACTCTTTATGGAAATAGACTATCTCATCTTTCTCCCACAGAACTGGTGGGTTTGAACTGCTGATCTTTTAGTTAGCAGCCCAATGCTTTTAACCACAGCACCACCTGACTTCCTTTAAAATTAAATGGGTTAATATTATGAAATATTGGTGAAGATGTGGAGAAGATGGAAAACAGGTTGGTAAAATTACTGTGAATAACTTTTTGCCATTATCTATTCAATCTAAATAATACATATAGTCTGTGACTCAGCAATTCCATTCTTAGATATAGTCCCAAGAGAAATGAGTGCTTATGTTCACACAAAGACAGGTATGAGAAGGTTCAAAGCAACATTACTCAAAATAGCCAAAATCTGGAAACAAGTCAAATGTCAATCAACAGTAGAGTGGATAAATTATGGTGTATTAACACAATGGACTACTACAGAGCAATGAAAAAGAATGAACCACTACCACATGCCACAACATGAATAAATCTCACAGAAACAATGATGAGTGAAAGAAGACAGACACAAAATAGTTCTTGCTGTATGACTTCATTAACATGAAGTTCAAAAACAGAAACAAAACTATCTATGCTGCTAGATTTCAGAATACTGGTTATATTTATATACAGAGAGAGAGAGAGAGAGACTGAGGGGGGAAGCCATGAGAAATACTGCTGAGTAATAAAAACTTTAAAAAAAAAAAAAAATCAGATTAGTGGTTTACACTTGGGTTCTCCCCAGGAAGCAAACCCTAAAACAGGAAAGAAGAGAATACCAAAGTAAACTATATTAATGTGTGAGCTGTGCAGGTAAGACTTTATTTTGGAAGATTATTCCAAGTGCCAGGGGTAGAAAACAAAAGAATGAAACATGAAGGAGGGTGGTAAGTCATCACCATAGAAAACGGC
>NW_006924963.1:10969-13543 GCF_000298275.1 Orycteropus afer afer | reverse complement strand
AAAAAAAAAAAATCTATCCTGAAGTACAATCCTAGCAGGAATAGGATATTTAATTACTGTGATTGGAATGCAAAAGTTTGAAACAAAGAAGATGATCAGTAGTTGGAAAATAAGGACTTGGTGACAGAAATGATGCCAGAGATTAGAAGATAGAATTTCGCAAGACCAACAACCTGTTGATTGCAAATACTTTTCTTTCAGCAACATAAATGTGGCTATACACATGGATCTCATCACATGAAATGCACAGGAATCAGATTGATTACATCTGTACAAAGAAGCAAAGGAGAAGCTCTATACCATCAGTCAAAACAAGGCCAAAAGCTGACTGTGGAACTGACAATCACTGCTCATATTCAAGTTCAAGCTGAAACTGAAGACAATTAAAACAAGTGCATGAGAACCATAATACAACCTTGATTATATCCCACTTGAATTTACAGATAGTCTAAAGAATTGACTTGATGCATTGAACACCAGTGATCAAAGACCAGATGAACTGTGGGATGCCATCAAGAACATCACACATGAAGAAAGCAAAAGGTCATTAAAAAGACAGAAAAGGAGGAAAAGACCTAAATGGATGTCAGAACAAATTGAAACTTGCTCTTGAATAGAGAATAGCTAAAATGAATGGAAGAAATGATAAAATAAAAGAGCTGAGCAGAAAATTTCAAAGAGTACTTCAAGAAGACAAGGTATTACAATGAAATGTGCAAAGATTTGGAGTCATAAAACCAAAAGGGAAGCATATGCTCATCATTTCTCAAGTTGAAAGAACTTAAAAAAAATTCAAGCTTCAAGTTGCAATACTGAAGGATTATGTGGGCAAAATATTGAAGAAAGCGGGAAGCATCAAAAGAAGATGGAAGGAACACACAGAATCACTGTATCAAAAAGAATTGGTCGGACTTCCAGTAAGATGGAGGAATAGGCAGACAAGAGTCACAGAACCTCGTCAACAAAGAAAAGAAAAACCGATTGACAGAGATATAGAAGATAATCTTGGAGCCCTGAGCTTTGAAAGAAACGATACAGAAGTGGATTAGGCACAAACTAGGGGCAAAACCTGAAAGAAAACATTGAGTACAGAGACAGTTGGAGCTGCAGACTGTCAGCTACTCTGACAGGACCAACAGCCTGAATATTTCCAAGTGGTGTTGGGACCTGAGAATTGACCTAAAGATCAGCCCAGGTCACCAAAGTCTGCAGAGATGACTGCACTGGTGGCCTATGACTAGGAAGGCAAACAGCAAAGAGGGAGACAACCTGAGCTGTTGACTTTCCGCTGTCCAGAGGGCACAGTCATTTTGATTGTTTACACATGGCAGCCATTTTGGATATTTAAAATGACCAAGGGCGCAGCCACTTTGAATATTTACAAGCAGTAGCCATTTTGGATATTTAAAGTAATAGCATTCTCATTCGAATTCTAGGGACCTAAAAATAGGCTCTGTTTGCCAAGGATGGCAGGGACATACAGGAGGCTGAAAACGGGAAAGGAGATAGGTGGTGAGTATATAAGTGTGTCCAACTAGCGAACAGAGGAGCACAGCACAGGCACCCTGCTTATATAAATAACATACAAAGAAAACAAAAATCATGGGCAAGTCACTCGAACATACAATCAACAATTTAACATAAACACAAAAACGTCACAATCCCTCGGAGACAAGAGATCATCACAGTCCACACGAAGAAGTAAGATAAAGTAGGAGAAACAAGGGACCAGGATACAGAACCAAAACACATGCCTGAAGAAGACGCAGCATTGGCACTCCCTGATAAAGAACTCAAAAGAGTTATATTTAGTTATCTTCAATGAATTGAGAGACAGATCAAGGAAAACACTGACAAAATTGAGGAAAATGCAGAGAAAACCCTACAACAATTTCAAAAGACAATACAAGAACAAAATGACAAAATAAATAAAAAATTAGAAATAAAATAAAATCTACACACAGAAATCCAGAAGATTAATATTAAATTTTCAGAAATAGATAAGACATTGAATGGACAAAGGAGCAGAATTGAATCAATGGAAGACAGAATTAGTGATTGTTGTTGTTGTTGTTGTTATGTGCCATCAAGTCAGACCCGACTCATAGTGACCCTTCCTTGGATTTCCAGGCAGTATCTCTATGGAAGTAGATTGCCCCATCTTCTTTCTGAGAAGTGGCTGGTGGGTTTGAACCAGCAGACTTCTGGTTAGCAGTCAAGTGCCTTAGGCACTACACTACCAGAGCTCCCTGAGAGCGGGGAGCAGCTGGTGGGTTTGAACCACCAGCCTTGGGTGTGGAAGCTGACTGCCCAAGGCCCTGAGAATATTTAAGACAAATACCTGAACACTTCTTTGGCAAGGGATAAATCAGAAAAAAAAGATCAAAATAGAATGAAGAAAATCTAAGGTTCATGTGGGATACCATCAAAAGGAATAACCTAGTACAAACAACAAATATGAACCCTTTTGCATATATAGTACTGAGTTGTCAGTGAAGGCAAACATGGGTATATGGATGGATAGATAGGTGGACAGGCTAAACGATTAGGTATGTCTATGAAATGAGGAGTGTA
>NW_006924963.1:9657-10224 GCF_000298275.1 Orycteropus afer afer | reverse complement strand
GCATTGTGGTAAACTGTGGTCAATGACATGCGGCAAAGTATATGTGAACTGCTGTATGGAAAGTGAATTTGCTCTGTAAATCTTCACCCAAATCACAATAAATAATAATAATAATAAAAGGAATAACCTATATGTAATTGGAATTTCAGAACAGGAAGAAACAAATTAAACCACAGACAAAATCGTCAAATATTTGTTGGAAGAGAATTTTTCTGGTATGATGAAAGATGAGAATATATCCATTCAGGAAGTCCAACGAACCCCAAACAGGATAGACCTGAAAAGAAAATCACCAAGACGTATCATCATCAAACTCACCAAAACCAAAAACAAAGAAAGAATCATGAGAGCAGCACAGGAAAAAGGAACAGTTACCTACCAGGGGCAACCAATAAGACTAAGCTCAGATTTCTCAACAGAAACCATGCAGGTGAGAAGACTATGAAATGGTATAAATAAAACCTTGAAAGAAAAAAATTTCCAACCAAGAATTATGTACCCAGCAAAATTGTTCCTCAAATATGATGGTGAAATTAGGACATTTCCAGATAAGCAGAAATTAAGGGA
>NW_006924963.1:3730-8452 GCF_000298275.1 Orycteropus afer afer | reverse complement strand
ACTTGCCAATAATTACATATCTGGCAAGGGACTTATCTCTAAGATTTATAGAAAACTGCAATGCCTCAACACCAAAGGAATTAACAATCCAATTGAAAAATGGGCAGAAGACATGAATAGACACTTCACCAAGGAGGATATTCAGGTGGCCAGCTAACACAAGAAGAGATAATCACAAGCATTAGCCATCAGAGAGATGCAAATCAAAACAACAATGAAATATTGTCTCACCCCAGCGCTGATGGCAAGGTTCAATGAGACAGAAAATAACAAATACTGGTGGGGATGTGGAGAGATTGGGACCCTCATACACTGCTGGTGGGACTGTGAAGTGATACAACCACTATGCAAAGCAATATGGTGAGTCCTTAGAAAGCTGGAATTGGAGATACCATTTGACCCAGCAATCCTATTACTAGGTACTTATCCTAGAGAGGTGAGAGCCAGGACAGGAACAGATATATGCACACTCATGTTCATCGCAGCACTATTTACAATAGCAAAAAGATGGAAACAACCTATGTGCCTATCAGCAGAAGAGTGGATGACCAAACTATGGTATCTACACATAATGGAATGTTTTGCAGCAATAAAGAATAATGTAGAGTCTGCAAAACACTGCATAATATGGACTAACTTGGAGGACATTATGCTGAGTGAAATAAGTCAATCACAGAAGGACAAATATAGCATTAGTTCATTGCTTGTGGAGGGTCAAGGAAATGTTTATATATGGAGGGAAACTTTCTTTGTTGGTTGCCAAGGGTGGGAGCACTGAATTAAAAAAAAATGCATTGACCCATGTCACTTTGGTTTTGTATATTCCACTGTACATAAATTATATTTCAATAAAATGCATTTAAAAAAAAGAATTGGTTGATGTTCAAGTATTTCAGGAGGTGCCATATGATCAAGACCCAGTGGTATTGAAATCGAAGCTGCACTGAAGGAATTGGCAAAAAACAGGCTCCAGGAATTGACAGAATACCCATTGAGATGTTTCAACAAATAGATGCGACACTGGAGGTGCTTACTCATTTACACCAAAAAATTTGGAAGACAACTACTTAGCCAACTGACCAGAAGAGATCAATATTTGTGCCCATTCCAAGGAAAGCTGATCCAATAGAATGTGGAAATTATTGAACAATATCATTAATATCACATGCAAGTAAAATTTTGCTGAAGATAATTCAAAAACTGTAGAGCAGTATATTGACTGGGAACTTCAAGAAATTCAAGCTGTATTCAGAAGAGAATGTAGAATGAGGGATATGATTGCTGATGTCAGATGGATCTTGGGTGAAAGCAAAGAATACCAGAAAAATGTTTTACCTACATTTTATTGACTATGCAAAGGCATTCAACTGTGTGGATTATAACAAATTATGGATAATATTGTGAAGAATGAGAATTCCAGAAAACTTAATTATGCTCATGAGGAACTTATATATAGACCAAGAGGGTGTCATTGGAACAGAACAAGGGGATAGTGCATGGTTCAAAATCAGGAAGGGAGTGTGTCAAGGCTGTATCCTTTCACCATATTTATTCAATCTGTATGCTGAGCAAATAATCAGAGAGGTCAGATTATATGAAGAAGATCATGACATCAGGATCAGAGGAAGACTTGTATCTGCAATATGCAGATGACACAACCTTGCTTGCTGAAAGTGAAGATGACTTGAAGCACTCACTGATGAAGATCAAAGGCTATGGTCTTCAGTATGAATGACATCTCGACATAAAGAAAACAAAAATGCTCACAACTGTGGAGCTGTAAGCAACATCACTATAAATGGAAAAATGATTGAAGTTGTCAGGGATTTCATTTCACTTGGATCTACAAATCAATGCCCATGGTAGCAGCAGTCAAGAAATCACATGTTGTATTGCACTGGACAAATCTGCTGCAAAAGACCTCTTTAAAGTATTAAGATGCAAAGATGTCTCTTTAAAGACTTCAGCGGGTTTAACCCAAGCTGAGTATTTTCAGTTGCTTCATATGCCTGTGAGAGCTAGACAATTAATAAGGAAGACCAAAGAAGAATTGATGCCTTTGAATTGTGATGTTGGTGAAGAATACTGAAAATACCCTGGACTGCCAGATCAAACAAATCTGTCCTGGAGGAAGTACAGCTCAAATGGTCTTTGGAAGCAAAAATGGCTAGACTTTGTCTCACCAGTTTGGTCATGTTCTCAGAAAGGAGTATTTTCTAGAGAAGGATATCATGCCTTGTAAATTAGAGGGTCAGCATAAAGGAGGAAGATCCTCAAAGAGATGTATTGACACAGTGGCTGCAAAAATGCACTCAAGGCATAGGAAAGATTGTGAGGATGGCACAGGACCAGGCAACATTTCATTCTGTTGTGCATAGGGTCACTGTGAGTTAGAGCTGATTCCACAGTCCCTAACAACATTTTGGTCATGTTGTCAGAAGGGACTGGTCCCTGGAGAAGGATATCATGCTTAGTAGAGGGTCAGCGAGAATGGGGAAGACACTGTACAAGATGGGTTGACACAGTGGCTGCAACGATGGGCTCAAGCATAGCAAGGATTGTGAGGATGGCATAAGTCTGGGCAGTGTTTCATTCTCTTCTACATAGTATGACTATGAGTCAGAGCCAACTTGACAGCACCTAATAGCAACATTTCATATGTAGATTCCAAACCAAATTCATATTCTCTCTAGTAAGAGTTTTCAAGATTAATATACCTTTACACAAAAAATAAGCCAATGTGCAGGTATATAACAGCTAGTATACTTCCTATCTGGCAACACTATTGCCTTTCAATTTGTAACTCATGCCACCTAGTGATATAGTTTGGTTTTACAACTTGACAGTACCAGCAAGTATGATTTCAGATCTGAAAGAGACAACTTGAAATTCTTGGTTTCCTATTTGAATTAGTTGTTCTGAAGCTATTTCTCACATTATGCTAACATGTGGTAAAATCTTCCATAGAATAACAACAGACAAAGGCCTGATTTTTCAGAAATAAAGCCAATTAAAATAAGTATAAAACCAAAACACTTTGTCTTGGACTCTATCTACCTATTCTGTGTGCTTCCTTTCCTCCTTTAAGATAGGACCAAGAACTATCTCAGTATATTGAAATGAAACCTGCTTGAAAATCAGCTTTCTTGTTGTAGTTAGGTTCCACCAAGCCAAATCCAACTTATAGTAACCCTATGTAAAACAGAATGAAACAATGCCCAGTCCTCCTCTGCCATCCTTACAATTGTTGCTCTGCTGACTATCTTTTGACCACATCTATCACAATTTTCTCATAACAGGAGGGGAAAAAAAAAAAAAACCTCTCCAAACCAGTCAAACTGTTATCCTCCCCCTCTTCTGTCAGATACTGCAAAAGAATTTTGAAATCTTAATCCCTAATTTGGAACAAAAGAGTGAGAACAATCATTCACTTTTTATTTTTTATGTGCAACACTATTTCAAATTGAGCAAGTATTTATTTTGTGGAAGATGCTATTCTAGGTGCTGGGAAAAATAAGACAATCTCTGTCTTCACTTAAGTTATTAATTATATTCTTGGATAATCATAGATTATAGATTTGTATAGTTTGGAAGACATTTTAAAGATTACCTCATTCAACCAACCTGTCTCATTTGTATTTAATTACTTACAAAGAGGAAAACACAAATTAAACTAATGGGAACAAAAGAGCACAAAAGCCTGCCTTTAAGCACTCATAATAGTTTGGAATTATAGCATAGGAACTCTGGTGGCTTAGTGCCTAAGGCACTTAACTGCTAACCAGAAGGCTGGTGGTTCAAACCCACCAGCCACACGTTGGGAGGAAGGTTGGGCAATCTACTTCTGCAGTGATATTCCCTCAGAAACCCAAGGAGGGGTCACTATGAGTCAAATCCAACTCAACAACAGTGAGTTTGGTTTGATTTTGGTAAATTTCCAATCAGACATGGTTATATCAAGAATAAGCCTTTGGTGTTGACTCCAAGCTACTGTGTATCTAATTCTCATCACCTCGTTGCAATGCTCCCATCTGTATTGGACTCCTGCTGGCCACCACTTTGTACTCTTCCTAGTGAATCTATATAATTTTTCAGTCCACCCCCAGCACTAGGGTCTTGTTCTGAATACCAACCTACTGGACCAGGATCCTGATGTCTTGTCTGGTTTCTACCAGGCCAGCATAGCTGCAAAGTCAGATTCTACCTTAGACCTCCTTTTGGCAAGAACTCTGGTGGCATAGTGCCTAAGGCATTTGACTGCTAACCAGAAGGCTGGCAACTCAAACCCATCAGGCACTCCTTGGAAGGAAGATTGGGCAATCTACTTATGTAGATTCCATATTCCATATGACTATTATGCCAGGAATGACAAATTGAAGAGGAATGGTATGGCATTCATCATCACAAAGGATATTTCAAGATCAGTGCAGTGTAGTAAATTACTTGTTGTTGTTGTTGTTAGGTGCCATCATAGAGACCCCATGCACAGCAGAATGAAACACTGCCCAGTCCCACGCCAGCTCCATGATCCTTGCTATACTTCAGCCCATCATCACAGCCACCATGTCAATCCATCTCGTTGAAGGCCTCCCCACTTTCATCGACCCTCCACCTTACCAAGCATGACATCCTTCTCCAGGGAATGGTCCCTTCTGACAACATGACCAAAATAGTGAGACAAAGTCTGTCCATTCTCACTTCCAAGGAGCATTTCGGCTGCAC
>NW_006924963.1:1132-1749 GCF_000298275.1 Orycteropus afer afer | reverse complement strand
CAGTCAGTTGGCCAGGTAGCTGTCTTCCAAATCTCTTGGCATAACCGAGTGAGTGCCTTCAATGGGGCATCCATTTGTTGAAATATCTCAATCGGTATTCTGTCAATTCCCGAAGCCTTGTTCTTCACCAATTCTTTCATAGCAGCTTTGATTTCCTCCTTCAGTACCATTGGTCCTAGATCATATGCCACTTCCTGAAATGGATGAAGATCAACCAGTTCTTTTTGGTACAGGGACTCTGTGTATTCCTGCCATCTTCTCTTGATGTTTCCTGCATCATTCAATATTTTGCCTATAGAATTTCTCAATATTGCAACTTGAGGCTTGAATTTTTTCTTCAATTCTTTCAGCTTGAGAAATGCCAAGCGTGTTCTTCCCTTTTGGTTTTCAATCTCCAGGTCTTTGCACATTTCATTATAGTACTTAGTTTTGTCTGCTCGAGCTGCTCTTTGAAATCTTCTGTTCTGCTCTCTTATCTTGTCATCTCTTCCATTAGCTTTAGCTTCTCTCCACTCAAGGGCAAGTTTCAGAGGCTCTTCTGTCATCCACTTTGTTCTTCTCTTCTTTTCTTGTCTTTTTAGTGATCTCTTGCTTTCTTCATGGATAATGTTCTTGAT
>NW_006924963.1:0-515 GCF_000298275.1 Orycteropus afer afer | reverse complement strand
TCCAGCATTATTTCTGTCACCAAGGCCAAATTTTCCAACTACCGGTGATTCTTCTTTGTTTCCAAATTTTGCATTCCAGTCACCAGTGATAATTAGCACATTCTGATTGCATGTTCAGTCAATTTCAGACTACAGAAGTTGATAAAAATCTTCAGTTTCATCTTTAGCTTTGGTGGTTTGTACATAAATTTGAATAACAGTCATATTAACAGGTCTTCCCTGTAGGCGTATGCATATTATCCTATCACTGACAGCATTGTACTTCAGGACAGATCTTGACACATCCTTTGTGATGATGAATGCTACCCCATTACTCTTCAAACTGTCATTCCCGGCATAGTAGATCATGGTTGTCTGATTCAAAGTGGCCAAAACCAGTCCATTTCAGCTCACTTAAGCCAAGGATTTCAATCTTTCTGAGTTCCATTTCATTTTTGACAACTTCCAATTTTCCTAGATTCATATTTTGTACATTCCATGTTCCGATGATTAATGGATGTCTGCAGCTGTTTCTC
>NW_006924962.1:10262-12696 GCF_000298275.1 Orycteropus afer afer | reverse complement strand
GACACAGGAGCCCCCTTGGTAACATTAACAAGAACTAATTCCTTATAAAAATTAATATCTTACTAAAGGAACATTATCAGAGTGACATAGCAATTTCTTATTAATACTTTTTCTAACTACAAATTATTATCTGACAATAATTATTAACTGACAACGAGGAAGGCAAGACTGAATTAGATGCTCAACTTCATGTAGGGAGAACTCAAGTGTTTCTAGTTGAACTAGTCTAGTGTCTCTGGTTCTCCAATGTAAATGAAAGGTACACCAGGTCTTCTAGAACTGTTATGGTTATGTGCCTTCAAGTTGATTCTGATTCACAGTGGCTGGTTCACAGCCCTAAAGGAAAAAGTAGAACTGTCGCGTAGACTGTCGCGTAGGGATTCCTAGTGTGTAATCTATGAGAGCAGATTACCAAGTCTTTTTTCCTGTGGAGTAGCTGGTGCGTTCAAACCACCAACCTTTCGGTTAGCAGCCAAGCTCTTTAACATTGTGCCATTAGGGCTCCTCAGGTCAGTACGGGGGGGGGGGGCATTCTCCTACTGTCTGGGATCATTTTATTAAAATTATCTATAAAATGATTCCTATGTGATGATGAGTTTCCAGTATTTAGAATAGTGTCTAGCATAGAACAGATACTCTTTAACTATTTGTTGGAAGAATGAACGCTAATTATTGTTAGAATACAAGCTCCATGAAAGCACAGAGAGTGTTCCAAGGAGGGGTGCAGTGCCTAGGCATTTGACTGCTAACCAGAAGGCTGGCAGATCAAAGCCACCAGCCACTCCTCGGAAGGAAGACTGGGCAATCTGCTTCTGTAGAGATACCGCCTCGGAAACCCAAGGAGGGGTCACTATGAGTCAATTTGATTCCATGGCAGTGAGTTTGGTTTTTTGGTTATAGTAATTTTATGTTTAACTTTTTGAGGAACTGCCAAACTGTTTTCTGTAGCAGCTGAACCATTTTACAATTCATTGTATAAGAATTCCAATTTCTCCACATTCTCATCAATAATTATTGTTATAGCTACCCACCAGCCACTCCTCAGAAGGAAGATGGGGCAATCTATTTCTGTACTGATAATGCCTTGGAAACCCAAGGAGGGATCACTATGAGTCAGGTCTGATTCGATGGTACATAACAACAACAGTGCATGCAAAGTGGTATCTCTTTGTGGTTTTGATCTGCATTTCCCTAATCACCCATACCCTTCAATGTCAGGAATTAGTTTTCATTTTTGAAACAGTGTCTGGCATAAATTTAGTGTTAGCTGTTATTATGAATGACTGAGAACAGTACTTTATTTATTTTTTTAAATTCTTATTTGGGTGAAAGTTTACAGAACAAATTCACTTTCCATATAGCAGTTCACACACACGTTGTCTTATGACATTGACTACAATTTACCCCAATGCAACAGCTCCCTCTTCCTCCCAATAGTTACCTCTTCTCTGTGTCCATACCTCCATGCACTCCTGCCCCTGAGTTGTCTCCCTGTGCATAAACAGCTCTTCTTTCTCCCATGAATGTTCTCTCCAACGAGTCTATCTACCTCAGGTAAAGTTCAACTCATATGCCTGCCTTTTGTTTGTCTGGAAGCCACAGGTGTGGGTTCAATTCTAGACCTAAAAGGCAGCTAGGGACCATAGTCTCAGTGGTTCCACCAGCCTCTATCAGACCAGCAAATCTGGTCCTTTTTTTCCCAAATGATTTTGAGTTTTGTTCCACATTTTTCTCCCTCTCTATCCAGGATCTCCTACATAGATCCCCCTCCAAGTGGATGACAGTGGTAGCCGGACACCATCTAGTTCTTCTGGTCTCATAGTCATATAGGGTGAGGATCGCATGGTGTACCAGGTGCAAAGACTAATTGTTTCCATGACTTTGGTTTTCTTCATTCTTCTTTGCTCTCTACTAGGAGAGACCCATTGTTGCATCTAGATGGCTCCTTGCAAGCTTTTAAGATCCCAGTTGCTACTCTCCAAAGTAGAAGGTGGAACAATGTTTTGTGTAGTATGCTATGCCAATTGAGCTTGATATTCCCTGCAACTATGGTCCCGAGCCCACAGGTTCAACTACTCGCTCGCTCTGGGTAGCTGGCTGTGACCAAGAAGTGACTACAACCTTGTCCCTTGTCAGCTCTACTATACCCTGGGAATTCTTTCAGAACATACAAATACACTTGTAGAACCAATGTCTGTCAACCCTATACATGGTCTTGAGTACACTCCCTGCTGCATAGCCATACTTAATAGTTCAGCCTGTCCACCAATCTATCCACCCATACACCCATGTTTGCCTTCACTGACAACACAGCACTGTATGCGCAAAAGGGTTCATCTTTGTTGTCTGTACCTCCCATGTACCTCTCCATGTCTTCCTCTTCCTCAGTGCCAGCATGTTGATCACTCACATTTGGTACATTGCCCTTCTCTTC
>NW_006924962.1:7028-7537 GCF_000298275.1 Orycteropus afer afer | reverse complement strand
GGTAGATCCCACCATGGAGCTGATTGCCAGTCTCATCATGGGGAATAACTTCCACCAGCTGCCCAGCCACTCAACCAGGCCCAGCTAAGTTGACACACAAACATAACTACCAGAGTCATAATGAATGATTTTCTTGAGATGTTGTTGGAATCTACTGGCTAGGATTTTGTTGAAGATTTTTGCATCTATATTCATGAGGGATATTGGTTTGCAGTTTTCCTTTTGAATGATGTCTTTGTCTGGTTTTGGTATCTGGGTTATGCTTGCTTCATAAAATGAGTTAGGGAGGATTCCATCCTTCTCTATGTTTTGGAATAGTTTGAGTAGGAATGGTGTCAGTTCTTCTCTGAATGTTTGGTAGAATTCTCTGGTGAAACTGTCTGGACCAGGCCTTTTTTTAGTTGGTAATTTTTTTGATGACTTGTTCAATTTCTTCTTTTGTTATGGATCTGTTCAACTTTTCCACATCAGTCTGCATTAGTTTAGGTAAATGGTGTGTTTCTAGAAAT
>NW_006924962.1:4288-5629 GCF_000298275.1 Orycteropus afer afer | reverse complement strand
TTGATTCAAGGAATTTTTCAATTTCACTTTTTATTTCTTCTCTTACCCAGTCTTTTAAGGAGGGTGTGTTCAGTTTTCATGTGTTTACTCTTTTTCCATTGATCTTCCTATTGTTGATTTCTAATTTGATAACATTATGATCTGAGAAGATGCTTTGCAGTATTCCAATGTTTTTAAATTTAGAAGGCTTGCTTTATGGCCTAACATATGGTCTATCATGGAAATGTTCCATGTGCACTGGAAAAGAAAGTATATTGTGCTGTTGTTGGGTGAAGTGCTCTGTAAATGTCTATAAGGTCAAGTTGGTGGATTGCATTGTTTAGCTCTTCTTCATCTTTGTTAAGTTTCTTTCCAGTTGTTCTATCTTTCATTGAAAGTAGTGTATTAAAGTCTCCTACTATGACTGAGGAGTCATCTATTTGTCTTTTCAACTCTTTTAAAGTCTGATTTATGTATTTTGGGGCTCTTTCATTGGGTCCATAGATATTTATTATGGTTATACCTTCTTGTTCAATTGCTCCTTTAATCATTATATAATGTCCTTCCTTGTCTCATATGGTGGTTTTTGTCTTAAAGTCAATTTGATCAGAAATTAATATTGCCACTCCTGCTGTTTTATGGCTGCCATTTGCTTGATATATCTTTTTCCAACCTTTGAATTTTAGTCTATTTTTGTTTTTGTCTCTAAGGTGTGTCTCTTGTAGACAGCATATTGATGGATTTTGTTTCCTTATTCAATCTGCAACTCTCTGCCTCTTGAGTGGTGCATTTAATCCATTAACATTCCTTGTAATTGTTGACAACTATGCATTAGTTGTTGTCATTTTGTTTTGTGTTTTTTCATGGTGTCCGTGGTTTCTTTGGTCCATATTATTTTCTGTGCTTAGCTCATTATGTTAATTAATGGTGTTGTCATTTCCTTTGTTGCTATTGTTTTAGTATTTGCTGAATATTTGTGCTTGTCCTCTTTTTTATTGTGATGTCAAGGTTTATCATTATTCTTAGAGGTTACCCTGTGATTTACAATTTTTTCCTCAAGTTTGGAATAGTCCATTCTATCTTGCAACTCTCTTGACTTTCTCACCATTAGAAGTTCTGTAACTACACGGTATTTTCCCTCTTTTTGGTTTGTAGTTGTCCTCATTTGCCAAATGAAGTCTTTGGTTCCCTGTTTAGAATCTTGTAAGCTCATTTTACTTTGGATATGTCCATAGCTGTGGTTTCTAGGTTATGTCATCTTGCATAATAATGGTCAGTTGTTATTTGCTATTTTTGGTTCTCTGTTCAAAGGACTGCCTTTAGTATCTCTTGTAAGGTTGGTCTGGTTTTAACAAATTCCCT
>NW_006924962.1:0-3693 GCF_000298275.1 Orycteropus afer afer | reverse complement strand
ATTTCTATCTGTAGATTTAGAATCATTTCTAATTTTTCATTTATTTTGTCATTTTGTTCTTGTATTTTCTTCCAAAATTCTTCTGGGGATTTGTCTGTGTTTTCCTTGATCTGTCTCTCAATCCTTTGAAGACACCTATATATAATTCTTTTGAATTCCTTATCAGGGAGTTCCAGTGCTGTTTCTTCCTCGGGGATGTGTTCTGGGTCTGTATCCTGCTCCCTTGTTTCTACCACTTTATCTTGCTTCCTTGTGTGGACTGTGATGGTCTGCTGTCTCTGAGTAATTGTGACATTATTTTATTTAGATCTCTGTTAACCATTTGTGAAGAGCAGCTAAGGGTGAGTCAGGCTCCTCTTGGTGGTTGTTTATTATAGGTCTGTTGGTGGAGAAGGAGGTGGTGACTCTCACTCAGTAAGTAAAGCTGCAGGAGGAGTGGGTGTAGTTGTGTCGAATGGGGACTGTTCCTGTCTCCCACTCAGTTAGACAAAAATAACAATTGAATAACTATCAAAAAAAGTAAAAGCAAATGGACAAAAATCCCACTGTGTAATCACACAGGAATAGTAACCAAAAAAGAGAAAAGGGAAAAAAATAAAACAAAAAACACCCCAATATCTGGGGAGAGGGCAATAAGAGAAAAAAGTAGAGAAAGAGAATAATGAAGGGGAAAACACAAAAAGAAAAACAAGGAACAGGGTTACCCACAAGAAAGAAAAATAAATAAATAAAATTGGAACAAGGAACAGGGGAAAGAAAAAAAGCTGAAAACTAGAAGCTGGGAAGGGAAGAATGAAGAATGATAATAAAAAGGACAAAAGTAATAATAATTGTTGTTGTTGTTATTATTTACCATCAATAATAATAATATTAGTTTTAAAACAGACAAAAACAAAATGAAAAAAGAAAAAAAAGAATCTGGACAGGCGGGGCAGGGCACCCAGGCTCCATCGGAGCACACAGACTGGGATGGAATTCCTGCCAGCCTAGAAGGTGTGTTGGAGTAAGGGATGGCTGCACTTCCATTCACCAAGAGGGTGTGAGATACAAGAGCAACAAGGGGAATGCCACACCTTTTCAGGATGTCTTTGAGGCTCCTAGCAAGCAGAGCCTGTTCTTAAATCCGTGGAATCTGGAACAACACTGTCGCTTTAAATATCCAAAATGGTCAAGACACTTGTAAACATTCAAAATGGCTGCACCCTTCAGACTGGCAAAAGTCCACAGCTCAGCCTGCCATCCTCTTTGCTGCTTCCCCTTTATTCCCCAGCCAACAGAGCAGTACTCTGTGCATTCACTGGCTAGCAGGACTGATTTTTAGCTTAATTCACCACTCAGCAATATCCAAGCTGTCTGTGCTGTCAGGATTGCTGCCAGACTGCAACTCCATATCTCCTTTTTTGGTATTTTTCATGCAAATTCTTCTGCTACTTGGAGTTTAGTCCACTTCTGTATCCTTCCCTTCAAGATCAGGGGTCCAGGATTATCTTCTGTATCTGTGTTAATTGGTTCCCCTTTTCTTTGTTGAAGAGGGTCTGTGCAGTCTTTCTGCCTAGTCCACCATCTTACCAGAACTCTGAGAATAGTACCTTTACAAACATTTTACCGGCTTATACTAAGAACAGAAGAATGTGCAGCATGATTGCTACTCAAAGAACTCTATTAGGTAATAGTTAATAATGCTGTTCTCAGGGTTTTGTGGAGTCCCTGGGTGATGCAAATGGAATTTGTTTGGCTGCTAACAGAATAGTTGGAGGTTTGAGTCCACCCAGAGCTGTCTTGGGATAAAGGTCTGGTGATGTATTTCCAAAAACTTAATGAATGAAAACCCCATGGAACACAGTTCTACTCTGACAAACATAGGGCTGCCAGAATTGAGGCTGACTTGATAGGAACTGTCTTTTCTTTTCTTTTTTTTTGGTATATATTAAATCCTCTCTGCATTCTTGAAGTGGTATCAGTTTTAACTCATTTCAAAAATCAGAAATCTGAGGCACAGAGAGGTTCATGTACCTCCCTAAGGTCTCAAAGCTAAGTGGGGAAGGTAAATTTGATCCTAGGCAATTGACTTCAAGCCTGAATACTGCACTTCTGAGTGATATTATAGCTATAATTGTTTCCAATTACAAGTTCATTTCTGATAAGAAATTATTAAAATGTCTATTTGAACTTAATAAATTTGAGGTGATTTCAGTCCATCTTCCCTGAAGCATTTTCTGTGGATTCTTGCTCATTTCCTACCTATTTCTCCAACTTCATTACTCTCTTAAGGAAAATTCCTTGTCTTCTATGGTATTTGTAACATCTTTAGAATTATCTGCTAATTTAAGAAATAATTGATAAAGATATCAAATAAGACTAGTTTCAGCACTTTTGCAACTCAATCATTCCCATTTTTTTAAAAAATTGCTGTCCTTTAATCCGTCTTAAACCCTTCTGATAGACACTAACCAAAAAGAATTTCTCAAAAGGAATGAGTGAACCACTATAATGAATATTTTTATTAAAATCTAAGCATTTTGGGAGCTCTGGTAGTGTAGTGCCTAAGGCACTTGACTGCTAACCAGAAGGCTGGCGGTTCAAACCCACTAGCCACTCCTCGGAAGGAAGGTTGGTCAATTTACTTCCGTAGTGATACTGCCTCGAAAACCCAAGGAGGGGTTGCTATGAGTTGGATGCAACTCGACAGCACATAACAAAAACAACAAATATATTATAGTCACTAAATTTTCTTTCAACTATTAATCTCTTAGGTTGATCTTCACGGTAGAATCACATTTGTCAAGCTTGCTTTGTCCTTACCGAGTTTAGGCATTTGAAGCTCATGATATCATTATTTCCTACAAATACTTTATTATCTGAATGTGGAACATATGTAATATTTTAAAATTTCAGCAGCTTTACTATCATTTATAAAAAATATTCCCAGTTTGGCACAGGTATACGGGTGGATCGATGGGTGGACAGGCTGAACTATTAGGAATGTCAATGCACCAGGGAGTGTACCCAAGACCATGTATAGGGTTGGCAGACAATGGTTCTACAACTGTATTTCCATGTTCTGTAAGAATTTCCAGGGGTATAGTAGAGCTGACAAGGGACAAGTTTGTAGTCACTTCTTGGTCACAGCCAGCTACCCAGAGGGAGCTGTTGAACCTGTGGGCTTGGGACCATAGTCGAAGGGAACATCAAGCTCAATTGGCATAACATACTACACAAAACATTGTTCCACCTCCTCCTCTGGCGAGTAGCAACTGGGATCTTAAAAGCTTGCAAGCAGCCATCTAGATGCAGTGATAAGTCCCATCTAGATGCAGTGATAAGTCTCTCCTCGTCCAGAGCAAAGAAGAATGAAGAAAACCAAAGATTCATGGAAACAATTAGTCCTCGCAACCAGTACACCATGAGATCCTCAGCCTATATATATGACTATGAGACCAAAAGAATTAGATGGTGCCTGCCTACCACTGTCAACCACTCACAGGGTATCTATATAAGAGATCCTGGATAGAGAGGGAGAACGATGTGGAACAAAACTCAAAATCATTTGGAAAAAAAAAGGGAGGGGGACCAGGCTTGCTGGCCTAATAGTGCCCGGTAGAACCACTGAGACTATGGCCCCTAGCTGCCCTTCAGGTCTGGAATTGAACCCACACCTGTGGTTTCCAGCCAAACAAAAGACAGGCATATGAG
>NW_006924961.1:9532-10033 GCF_000298275.1 Orycteropus afer afer | reverse complement strand
AAGACATATTTTGTGGGGATATATTTCAATCCATACCCTAGGTCAAAATCATACTAAATTTATTTTTTAGCTCATTTAATTCTCATAACAACCTGAGGGCTTTGTGAGGGTTTAGAAGTATAACTGGTTTGCCTAATGTCACATGTTGTTGTTATTGTTGTTGTTATGTGCCATTGAGTTGGACTCGACTCATAGCGACCCTGCCTTGGGTTGCCGAGGCAGTATCACTATGGAAGTAGATTGCCCAACCTTCCTTCTGAAGAGTGGCTTGTGGGTTTGAACCACCAGCCTTCTTGTTAGCAGTCAAGTGCCTTAGACACCATGCTAATGTAAATAATGAGGAAAGATTCAAAACTAGGTAGTTTGATTCCAGAGCTCATGCACTTGACACTACATAGCATCTTTCTTATATAAACATTTCATCAAAAAAAATTAAAAATTAAGAGAAGAAAATAAATTTTCTTTTGTGATGTGGTTAAATGTTGGTACTGTTAGCATAGC
>NW_006924961.1:4654-5284 GCF_000298275.1 Orycteropus afer afer | reverse complement strand
TAAGTCTATGACAATGTCTTCCCTGTTTATGAAAGCTTTTATGATCTGTTCAATTTAGATGTTTTACCTATTATGGTCAGAAAGTCTTGTTAGAGTTTGGTCATAGCTCAGCCAAATAATATCTAAGACTATTTTATTAATACTTCCTCATGTTTAGAAACTTTTTAAATGTTGCCAGCTTTATTTGGTATTCTTTATCAGTTTTCCCAAAATTTGAAGATTGATTTAGGTAAGATGAGAGTCAATTTTCAAGGGAGTCAGTCCTCAGTTACTTCAATTTTCATGTTAACATAAAACCAAATCTTTTTTACAGATCTACATATTTTATTTTGTCGATGTTCAGTCACAAATTGTCTTGTGTTTGTTTTTTTACTAGCTTTAAAGTACTTTTTAAGTAAAACCTAACAGATCCATCTTAATCTTCTCTGCAAACTATAGCATAGTAACTTATGGAGATTAGATACTAGTTTATTCAATGGGAAAAGACTTTTACAGATATAAATTGGTTTAGGGAAATATGATTATATTTTTTCTTAAAAAATACAGTAGATTCTTTTCTTTAAGACCATGTTGACAGTTACTTTTTTATAATGAGAGTTAACTAATAGCAAGTATTTATTGGCTAACCTT
>NW_006924961.1:3005-3621 GCF_000298275.1 Orycteropus afer afer | reverse complement strand
CAGTTTTCAATAACATGTTTCTCACTTCCTTCTAGGACTTCACCAGCAGTACCTTTAAAGTTCATATTTCTACCAAGTCAGTTTATGATCATTCATGTATTTTCCAAGTCAACACAAGATTTCTGTATAATGCTGCCCACCCCTTCTGAGCTCTCACCTGCAGAGTTTTTAACATCTGTATTTCTAATACCATCTGTTCAAGGCAATCTAGGCTTTTTCTATCTTGTTCTTCAGAATTATTCCAGCTTCCACCTACTGTGAATTGCAAAACTACTTTAACATTTAAAAATATTTGTTACAACAGCACCCCCCTTCCAAGTGCCAAATCTATATTAATTTGTTATTGTAGGTCTTACAAATTACCACAAACTAGGTAGCTTAAAAAAATAGGAATTTATTACCTCACAGTTTCTATATGTCAAAAAGTCCAGGTGGATTTGGCTGAGTCTTCTCCTTAGGATCTCACAAAGCTGACTAAGGTGTTGATAGGCTCTTGTGAAAAATCTGTTTCTAAACTCATTCAAACTTTTTTAAATCAAGTTCAGTTCCTTGTGGTGATGATACCAATGCCTCTCTTTTCCTACTGATTGTTACCTGGGGCTGAATTTTTCTCCCA
>NW_006924961.1:0-540 GCF_000298275.1 Orycteropus afer afer | reverse complement strand
TGTGGTGCTGCTGCCTCCATTCTTCCTTTCTTTCCTTTGGGTTTCATGGAATATTCATAGCCATGTAGCTTCTCTCTCACTGTTGAAATCAGCCTTTCCTTTATGAAGAGTAAAAGTCTAATTCCCATCTCTTTGGTATCTTTGATAAAATATGTAATGAACATTAATGAGGAGTCTACCTACAGAAAAAAAAAAAAAAAGGAAACAATAAGGATACGTTTTAGAATGCAGTTTGAGTGAGATAAATCACCTACAGATACAGCTATAGAAATGGTTATCTCTTTAAAAGTACAGAAAGAAAAAGACTGTCTGTCCAGGCCTAAGCTTGAAGAGAGAACAACACCCAAGGGCTTTTATAGATGCTAAGTGGTTAGAACCATACTCTTAAGTTAGGCTGCCTGGGTTCAAAATCTGGCTCTGTTGCTTTTGGCAAGCCACTTAACCTCTCTGCAAGTTTCTGCATCTATAAAATGGGGATAATGGAGACTATCTGCTGTTGTTGTTTCAGGATTAAATGACATAATATTGATAAAATGTTTA
>NW_006924960.1:11013-12152 GCF_000298275.1 Orycteropus afer afer | reverse complement strand
AAGGAGCATTCTGGCTGCACTTCCTCCAGGAGAGACCTGTTAGTTCTTTGAGCAGTCCACGGTACTTTCAGCATTCTTCACCAACACCACAGTTCAAAAGCATCAATTCTTCTTCAGTCTTCCTTGTTCATTGGCCAACTCTCACATGCATATGAGGTGATTGAAAATACCATGGCTTGTGTCAGGTGCAGAAATACATGTCTTTTATTTATTTATTTTTTAACATAGCGCTATGTTGGAATGATGTGTTACACTCAGTTCTAGCACAACCCCAAAGTCGTACAATACAATTGCAACATACCAAAAACAAGCAAACAAACAAACAAAAAACCTCACTTCCCTCCAGTCACATCCAACTCTTGGTGACCCTCCCTGGGTTTCTGAGGCACTCTGTTAGCATAGTGCCTAAGGCACTTGACTGCTAACCCACCAGCCACTCTTCCAAGGCAGGTTGGGCAATCTACTCCTGTAATGACTCTGCCTCGGAAACCCAAGGAGGGGTCACTATGTGTTGGATTTGACTTGACGGCAGTGAGTTTGGTTTTTGATATCACTATGGAAATAGAAGGAAGGTTGGGCAATCCTACCTACTTCCGTAGTGATACTGCCTCGGAAACCCAAGGAGGGGTCGCTATGAGTCGGGGCCGACTCAACGGCAAACAACAACAACAACATGGAAATAGATTGCCCAACCTTCAAGGTAATAAATATGAAAAACTATCACAAGCTGCCAAAACCCGGGATTGAACCAGGGACCTTTAGATCTTCAGTCTAACGCTCTCCCAACTGAGCTATTTCGGCATCTCGAGGATATTACTTTTAGTCCTACCTTTAAAATACATTTAAAATTTTTATTTAAAGGCTCATGTATTTTTTAATATTTTACTTATTTGAAATTATCTACTCCCTCACCCAAAATTCTATGGGTGCCTTTGTCCTTCGTGTCTGAAAAATTCCATCCAATATTTGAGGACAGTGAATGGTTTGGTAGAGGAGGAGGAGGGGGCTGTGAAAATTCAGAATAGGGAACACAGGAAGAAGGTTTTTGCTTGGATCCCTCCGGCTCTTCCCTGCTGTAGACACTGCTCAGAAAAAGAAGGGAATCCCAAATGGAATGATTGAGCCTGTTCTTTTCTCTT
>NW_006924960.1:7545-9556 GCF_000298275.1 Orycteropus afer afer | reverse complement strand
ACAAATCAGAGGAAATATTATTACTTATTAGTATAGTTTTTATTTTAAAACTATATCAATCTTAAGCTTGCTTTCTATATTTATATTTACCTATTATTAAGTATAATAAAATAAATGAACAAAAACAGTTGCTGTTGAGTTGATTCTCAGGAGTGGTGACACTATGTGCGTCAATGGACAATTGTGCTCCACAGGGATTACACTGCCTGATATTTTTTAGAATGCAGATGGCCTAGCCTTTCTTCCCAGGATCTCTGGGACTCAAACCTACAACCCTTTGGCTATCAGCACAAAGTGTTACCATTTATACCACCCATAGACTCCATTAGCTAAACAGGGAAGGAAAATATTATGTGTTTATCATTCTAATTTCCATGTGGGGAACAAAGCTTAGAGGGCTAGAGAAGTGAGAAAACAACCAGTGTATGTGCCAGGGAGTAGTAGTCTGAAAATAGGCCTTGGTCTGTGTGGTGGTTAAGTTTGTATGCTTACTTGGCTGGGCCTGGTTGAGTGGCTGGGCAGCTGAATGTAGTTATTCCCCAAGGTGAGATTAGTAATTAGCTCCATAGTGGAATCTATTGGAGCAGCTGAGTAGCTGCTTTGGGTATGTGGTCTGCTTCCCGTTCATAAGAAGCAGCTTTGGGAATGGTCTCTAGCTTATGGCACGCTTGAACCCTGCATGTAGCCGCATCGCTGTTCAGCAGCCTGCCATGCTCTGGCAATTTGGGACTTTCAATGGACTTGAATCAATGGCCTGCTGTGTGGTTTGGTAACATTGGAACTGTGCCTTTTTACTTGTCAACCTTGGGTTTGTCAGTCTGAACGACCAGCAGCTGAGTGTAAAAGCTTCAGCTTCAGAGGGTGCGAGCAGGAGGCAGAGCTGCAAGCCAAGGCTGAGGGTCTTACACCCAGCCACTAGAGCCTGGTACTTTGAACTTGGACTTAAACCCTCCAAATTGTAAGAATAAATTTCTGTTTATTAAAGCCATCCCAGTTGTGGTATATTCTTGTCAGAGCGGCAGGCACTAGGTAACCAGACTTTATTTTCTGACTGAAAATAAAGGAGAGAAAGGAAATAAATGGAAAGCGAAGGCTCCATTATGTGATAGGTCAAGAATTGGCCTGCCCGGCATGAATGAGGAAGTGAAGGCAGCTGAAGACCACGTTTGAAGTGAAAGTTCATTAATAGACATAAATAGTCATAAAGCCTCCATGTGTCTGGTAAAGTGTTCAATCCTCGGTCTCCTGTGAGCAGAGTCCAGGGTCTGCCTTAACCACATTTTGGTGCAACAGTTCATGCGGATGTAAGTTTTTGAAGTATTACCTCCAAAAAAAAAAAAAAAAACCAGGTTCTTTTACAAATTTTTCTCCTCTGTGTGAGGTCTAAATTTTCTCAGTTTAGGCAAAAAAAAATCATCTTTCTATTTCTCTCAGGGCGCAGTTCCACAGTTGGAGTTTCAGGCCAAGCTACAGGGAAGGGAAAACTGAGCCCATGGAGAAGGGAAGAAATTATCAAATGATAGCGAAATAGAGACACCAATTTCCCACGAATTTCAATGTGGAGATTAAAACAGGCATAAATGGGGTGAAGAGTGCCCCCAACTACTGTGAAAAAGTCATTCTGGAGTGCACTGGAGGGAGGTGGGGGAGAGAGATTTACATCTCTCTAGTTGATGGTGGAAAGAGGAGGCTTGGGGTGAAATGCAGCAAAAGAAGGAGAAAAAGGAGAGAGGAAGATGACAAGGAAATGTATCCTCCATGTTATTAGGCTTTGGATGAGTGGGTGGTAGGGTAAGTGTAAGGCCCATTCTCTCTGGTGCTTCTGGACATGCGGGAAGAGAGGGGCCACATTTCCCTACTGGAAGCAGCATTCTCCCAGAAGAGGATGCTGGTCGTTTTGCCTAAGACTGTCTACTTCACCTTTGTGAGCAACTCCCTGCTCCTTCCATGGCAGAGTGAACAGGCTGACCACTGTGGAGGGTGTCAGTAAGGTTGAGTTTTTTTTGTTTTT
>NW_006924960.1:5718-6874 GCF_000298275.1 Orycteropus afer afer | reverse complement strand
CTCTTACATGAAGCCTATTGAAACCCAAATTTTTCCTCTAGGAAAATGATTCCTTTACTCTTCACATCCTGCTCATAGCTTAAAAGGAGTCTCAGGAGGGGGACTGTAACCACAGAGAGTCAGAGTTTCCTCACAATCAGTAATAACTGCTACTCAGCCACCTTCTCCTCAGTCCAGGTACAGGTGTTCAGGCAACGTAGGTAAGTCTCTCCCAAGTCATGTAGGTGACCTCAAAATTGGCTTAGGGATGGCATATGACAGACTAATGGAAAGTGGATAGTCACAGTTTTTGGAGATAAGAGGAAAGGGGACCATGCCTTCTGAAAGACCTCCAGGTCTCTTGCCTCCTCACTTCTTTCACCATAACCCATCCCTCTTTTTACTATGGAAAAACTTATTGAAAAAACTCCTTCTACAGGATAATCCTCTAAAAGATTTTTTCCTGGATTAGGTCAAAATACAAAATCCCTTTAAGTTCATATTCTGGATCGTAGGACCAAATTCTCATTGATTGCTTTTCTCAGCATCAGTAATTGAAAATATTTGTAAGGAAGTGCAGAATCGTTCCAAAGGACGTCACAACTGTCCTGAAACAATGAAGACCTTACCAGAGGTCTTTGGGCTAAATTGTCTGTGCTCTCCTCTTTTGACTCTTGAGTGTTCAGGATCAGTGTTCCAATTTTTCCCTGGCATCATCTTCAAGAGGTATCACTTTCCCAACCACACCCAGAGACTGAGTCCAGGATAAATAGGCAAAGAAGTTGTTATGCATGTGATGGCTTCTCTTTGTTCCGTACCTATGTCAGTGAATGGGAGGTAGACAAGATAAAGCAGTGAGTCTTTGCCTCTCCAGCCCAAGCTTGGGTTAAACGTCTACTTCTCAACATTGTAGAGCATGCCAGAGAAGGAGATGAGACAAGGAAATGGCTCATCTTTGGTAGGAAACAAGACTACCTGACATTATTTGAGAATCCTGTTGCTGTCTATCCCAGATACGGAACATTGTTCTCACAAACACTCTCTAGCCCCTTAAACTCAATATTCCCCAAGTACTCTTGAGAGACGAGGTGGCCGAGTGGTTAAGGCGATGGACTGCTAATCCATTGTGCTCTGCACGCATGGGTTCAAATCCCATCCTCGTCGATGTCAGCTCTGT
>NW_006924960.1:1781-3264 GCF_000298275.1 Orycteropus afer afer | reverse complement strand
GAGTCAGATCTGATGCATAGTGATCCCTCCTTGGGTTTCTGAGGCAGTATCACTATGGAAGTAGATTGTCCAACCTTCCTTCCAAGGAGTAGCTGATGGGTTTGAACCACCAGCCTTCTGGATAGCAGTCAAATGCACTATGCCACAGATGTGGAATTTTTACCTGATGAATTTGCCTCAGAGAGACAGCCTGTGAAATTGTTTCTAAACACTGAAATACCCAAGTCTGAAAATCTATAGACCGTTAACCTGGAGATTTGGATTTTTACATGGCTTTGGAGAACAGGCTCTTCTGACTGTTGAAAGGGGGAGAAAAGTCAATGAAAATTTATGAACTGTAAAGAAAAGGAAAAGAAAAAAGATCCTGAAAACAGTCAGAGAATGACATCTTACCTGTATGGGAAAACACAATTTGAATGACAGTGGATATCTCCATTTCTCCATTTACTGTGATGTTGCCTATTAGTCCAGTAGTGAAGATTTTGTTTCCTTTATGTTGAAGTGTAATCCACATGGAAGTGTCATCTTTGATCTCCATCAATAAATGCTTCAAGTCATCTTCACTTTCAGCAAGTGAGGTTGTGTTGTCTATATTGCAGGTTGTTAATGAGTCTGCCTCCAACCTGATGCCACATTTGTCTTCATGTAGTCCATCTTCTAGGATTATTTGTCCAGGACACTGAATGAATAACTGTGGTGAAAGGATACAACCCTGTTACACACATTTCCTGTGTTTAAACCATTGCAGCATCCCATTGTTCTGTTTGATTTCCATTTTGACAACTTTATCCATAATTTATTATGTTCCACACAATTGAATGCCTTTGCATAGTCAATAAAACACCAGTAAATATCTTTCTGGTATTCTTTGCTTTCAGCCAAGGCCTATCAGATATCAGCAATGGTATCCATCTTTCCATGTCCTCTCCTAATCTGGCTTCAATTTCTGGCAGTTTCTTGTCAATATACTGCTACAACTGTTTTTAAATTATTTTCAATAAAATTTTCCTTGTGGGTGATATTAATGATATAATTTCATAATTTCCACATTCTTTTGGATTATATTTATTTGAAATGGGTACAAATATACATCTCTTTCAGTTGGTTGACCAGTAGTTGTCTTCCAAATGTCTTGCCACAAGCGAGTAAGCACCTACAATGATGCATTCATTTGTTTACTAATAATAAGATGTAAAAACAGAACTAAACAAAACAAAAAACCCTTAATCGTGGTTTATTGTAACTCAAATAAAACCTAGATAGGGGAGTACCTGTATGGCAGTCTTAAATTTGTATGCATGAAAAAACAGTTACAAAATACACCATAGCCTTAAAATCTACTATAAAAAGATGGCGGACTAGGCAGAAGGACTGCACAGATGCTCTTCAACGAAGAAAAGGGAAACCAATTAACACAGACACAGAAGATAATCTTGGACCCCTGAGCCTTGAAGGGAAGGATACAAAAGGGGACTAAACCCCA
>NW_006924960.1:0-721 GCF_000298275.1 Orycteropus afer afer | reverse complement strand
ACAGCGCTCTCACAGATTTCTGGGGCTTAAGAACACGTTTTGCTTTCCAACAACCCCAAGGACACTCGGGGCCTGCAAGACTGAAAAGGTATGACATTTTTCTTGTTACTACACCCTATACTTGCTTGGTGAATGGAGGTGTGGCCAGCCCCACTCCCACCTACCTTCTGAGCCCACAGGAACTCCATCACAGTCCGTGTGCTCAGACGGAAACTGAGTGCCCTAGTCAGTAATCCACTGATTTTTCCCAGTGATTAGTTTGCTTCTATTTGTCCGTTTCAAAACAAATAATATTATTAATACTTTTGTCCTTTTTATTATTGTTCTTAATTTTCCCCTACCAGGTCCTAGTTTTCAGCATTTATTCTTTTCCCTGTGCCTGGTTGAAATTCTGCCCACACACCCCACGCCCAATTTAAGGGTTTTTTTTCTTTTTCTTTTTTTTTTTTCTTCTTTTCTTTTCTCGTGACTAACCCCATTCCTTGTTTTTCTTTTTGCATTCTTCCTGATTTTTTCTTCATTTATTATTCTCCTTCCCTATTTTTTTTTTCTTCTTAGTGCCCTATCCCCAGATATTGCAGGTTTGCTTGTTTTTTCTATTTTTTTTCCCTTTTCTCTTTTGTTGGTTACTGTTCGTGCGTGATTGATTACATAGGGTGTTTTTCGTCCATGGGCTTTTAGTTTTTTGATGGTTATTCAATTGTAATTTGTGTCTAACTGA
>NW_006924959.1:11193-11689 GCF_000298275.1 Orycteropus afer afer | reverse complement strand
TACTATATAAATAACTTCCAGACATATAGGGAAAAAAACAAAACAAAAAATCTCCCTAAGTTTTTTTCCTTCTCAAGAATTTCTCCCTCTTCTCTTGGTTTTAGCATAGTAAATTAAATAACTGTATTTAAGACTTAAAACTTTGGCATATATTCAAATAGTTCTTACTGTGCTAGGCACGCTTCAACATTTTAACAATATTTAGTCTCTATTTTCTTCTGACATCAGTAAGCAAATTATAGTAGAAGGTAATGAAGTTTCATGAAATGGTTGTGAAGCCATAGACGCAATCCAGTATTTGTATGTTTATGGAGACACAAAGGTTTCCATTTGGACACTAACTAGAAATGAGACCTTGAGTGACTAATTTAGTGCACTTAAACTTTAATTTCTTGCCCCTAAAACTAGTGTCCTGGTAAAGTGTATTACAGATACAACATTCAATACTTCTACGTGTCAGATTCAAGAGGCCACCTGGAATTTTTTTTTTTTTTTT
>NW_006924959.1:9641-10170 GCF_000298275.1 Orycteropus afer afer | reverse complement strand
CAAGGATCTCCTACATAGATCCCCTTCCAAGTGGATGACAGTGGTAGCTGGTCACCATCTACTTCTTCTGGTCTTATAGTCGTATAGGCTTCAGATTGGATGGTGTACCAGTCACCAGGACTAATTGTTTCCATGAATTTTGTTTTTCTTCATTCTTCTTTGCTCTGGATGAGGAGAGACCTGTCACTGCATCTAGATGGCAGCTTGCTAGCTTTTAATATCCCAGTCGTTACTCGCCAAAGTAGGAAGTGGAACAATGTTTGGTATAGTATGTTATGCCAATTGAGCTTGATGTCCCCTGAGACTATGGTCCCAAGGCCACAGGTTCAACTGCTCAGTCCCTCTGGGTAGCTGGCTGTGACCAAGCAGTGACCATAACCTTCTCCTTGTCAGCTCTAGTATACACCTGGGAATTCTGATCATTCACATAAACTTATAGGACCATTGTCTGCCAACCCTGTACATGTTCTTGGGTACTCTCCCCATTTCATAGACATACCTAATCATTCAGCCTGTCCACCCATCTATC
>NW_006924959.1:5724-6963 GCF_000298275.1 Orycteropus afer afer | reverse complement strand
TCTATATCCTTCCCCCCTGGCTCAGGGGTCCAGGATTATCTTCTGTGTCTGTGTTAATTGGTTTCCCTTTTCTTTGTTGAAGAGGGTCTGTGCAGTCTTTTTGCCTAGTCCACCATCTTACGGGAACTCTGCCACCTGGAATTTTAATGCCACTTTCATTCAAATATTTTTCTATATTATTATCATTTTCAAACTATGCAAGAAGTGAATTCTTTTCCCCCATCCCATACAAGTGCACTGGGCCAGAGAAAATAAATGAATGGTGCAGGAATACAGCTCTCTGGTGATTCCAGTACATGTCATTCTCTATGTATTTCTGTCTCCAATTTTTAGTCTTATTTATTTTCATATCAGAAAATAAAGTTTTGAAAGTGTACTTAAAAATATGAATTCCAGAGATTTGTATGCAATCCATAGACCAGATTAGGTAATCAACTAAGTTTATGTATCTGAGCTAACTAGGAACTGTCCTGTTTAGACTCTAAGTGAAGATGCAAATGAACCAAAGAAAAAGAAAGTGATACTTAGGACCAAGAAATAATACCACCCTCTGTTTGACATTTTCTACTTGTGATTGTGTGAATAGAAAGAAAGTAGAATCATTAAACTGCTAGACATAAATCTATAAAGGATAAATTCCATTTTTACACACAGAATTAAACAAAAATCCCTTACCAGAAAGAACAATGCTTCCTGTCAGTCTTGGAATAATAGCTAATGTGCCCAGCTAAAACTGGAAAATAAAAACTGATAAAAGGTAAAGAAATTACACTCATACTCATTTGTGTAATATTTCATAGTGCTTTATCTTCAGATGAAAATAAAATGTCAAATATTTAAAGAAATTCTAAAAATATCAATAAGAAAAAAAGACAAGCAACCTAATAGAAAACTGGAAAAAACCCTTGAGTAGGTAATACACAAAAAAAAATGGTATTTAAAGTGATGAATAAATAGGAGCTTAACTTCATTAGATGGAAGCAAAATAATAATAATATTAATAATAAAATTAAACCAATATGATATCAGTAAAAGCCTAGTGTATATGATGACTGGAATGTAAAGATAGACCTGTCAAAGTCAAGCAAGAATGTAGTCAATTGGCACTCTCATACTGTTGGTGGAAGTGTAAATTGGTACAACCAGTTAGTACAACCATCTAGTAAACATGAATTTATGCTTATCATATGACCATCAATATCACTCCTGGTTATGTATACAAAAGAAATCTATACTTAT
>NW_006924959.1:3904-5104 GCF_000298275.1 Orycteropus afer afer | reverse complement strand
GTGCTGATGACATGTCATGTTCAAACTGAGAAAATTCATCAAACTCTATGTACTTTAAGGAGCACTGGTAGCACAGTGTGTAAGGGATTTGACTTCTAAGGTCGATGGTTCAAACCTGCAAGACAATCTGTGAAAGGAAGTTGGAACAATGTACTTCTGTAAAGATTTATTGCCTTGGAAACCAATTGAGGCCATTAAGAGATGGAATCAACTTGATGGCGGTGAGTTTATGGAGTGTGTGTGTGTGTGTATGTGTGTGTGGTATTGTGGTTACAGCATTGGACTGCTAAACAAAATGTCATTGCTTCAAACCTACGAGCTGCTTCTTGAGAAAAAGATGAGGCAGTCTGCTTCCGTAAAGATGTACAGCCTTGGAAACCCTGTGGGACAGTTCTACTCTGTCTTACAGAGTCACTGTGAGTCAGAAATTGATGCAAAGGCAGTTGACATATAATTTGTATACTTTTCTCTATATGTGAACTATTTCAATAAAAGATATACATTAATTTATACACACACATGCACGTATGTGTGTATGTGTGTGCTTGGTATTCAAAAGTGCATATGATTAAGTATTTGTACTGTTGTAGAGCAAAGATGGCAGACTCTAGTTGAAATTAAAATTAAAGAAATTTATTGAGATACAAGACAATTTGCAAATTAGGAATCATAACATCCAGAGATTTCTTAACTAACTGATCTAAGCAGGAGACAGTTCAGAGAGTTTATATAAATTCAGTAACTATTCATTGATTGGTTGATATTTAGGTAATGGTTACAAAATTGTGTGATAGTACTTCTGATTAGTAGGAGATTACACATGTTTCTAAAGTTGTTTTGTAAAGTTACAAAGTAAGCATTACATTGGGTACATATGGCCTCAAAACAATCATGTGACTGCAGGGAAGAGGTGAGTAATTCTAAAGTTTCCTTTGAGACGGCATCTTTTCTAAGAATTCTTTTGGACATGACTTCTTAAACAAGGAGCTCTGAGGGGTACAGTGGTTAAGGTATTTGGCTGCTAACCAAAAGGTTGGTAGTTCAAACACACTAGCTCACTCTGTGGAAAAAAGATGAAGCAGTCTGCTTCCATAAAGATTTACAGCATTAGCAAGCTGCCATCTAGATGCAACAATAGGTCTCTCCTCGTCCAGAGCAAAGAAGAATGAAGAAAACCAAAATTCATGGAAACAATTAGTC
>NW_006924959.1:0-2604 GCF_000298275.1 Orycteropus afer afer | reverse complement strand
TCTTCCTTCTGAGGAGTGGCTGGTGAGTTTGAACCACCAGCCTGCTGATTAACAGTCAAGTGCCTTAGGCACTATACTACCAGAGCTCCCAAGATTTATAATAAGAATATTTAATGTTAATTAATACAATGTAAAATAACCTAGGTCAGGGAAAATATCAATTTTGAGAAGAAAACACAGAATTAAAAAGAGACAGTCAGAAAGTAAATGTTTTTTTTTTTTTTCAGAAGTATACTATACCACCTACAATTATCATTGACAAAAGGTCAAACTTGAATATGTTTAAGCCTCTCAATAATAAAAAAAAAAATTGGTCAACTTTTAGAAAATGAAAGAAAGAGAACTGGAAACTATGCTATGGAAATACAAGCTGCAAGATTCAGACTCTGGAAAAGTTACAATAAATGATTTTCATTTTTCAACAAATAATTTTCAAGGGTGAAAAAAAAGAATGAAGGGGCAATCTAAACAGATCAAAATAGAATGAAGGGAGATATATAAACTATTAAAGTATATGAATTTTTTTGAATGTTGATTTAAAGAAATAAAATTGTCAATATTTATTAAAATAAGTAGGAAACTGTATACATACTGAATATTTAATGATATGAGGATTTATTGATTTATTTTTCTAGATATAATGGAGGTATGGTAATTTTCATTTTTCAAGTTTGCTTATCTTTTAGATATACATACTGAAATATTTACAAATGAACAAAACAAAAAGAAAGAAAGAAAAAGAAAACTCACTGCCGCCATGGAGTTGGATCCAACTCATAGTGAACCCTCCTTGGGTTTCCAAGGCAATATCACTGAGGAAGTATATTGCCAGGGTGTCAAATCTGGTCTTTGCTTTAAAATAATTTTGGGTGGAGGAGAAAAAGAAAATTAGATGAATATTGATGTGTTCATGTTGTCCATCATACTTACTGTATTTGAATGATGTTTGAAATTTGCCATGATACATTTAAGAAAAATAAAAGCAGAGAGCTGGACCCTTGAGTGCATTCAAACTTCTGTAGAATATCTAGAAGAATAATTATAGTGCCAAAAATGTAAACACAGCCATTAGACTATAGAGTATATGCCTAATGTGAATCTTCATTCCAGATATGTCACATTTTAGAAGGGTTTACTCATAAAAGGCAAGTGGTGGGACCAGGAAAGATAAGCATAGATTTGTTCCTAAAGGCCAAGAACAAAACTTTATGCTTTTGCAAACTTGTCCCCAGTATCAAGTAAGAGAGGTGCTTTATTTTGATACCTTTTGTGCTTTGGGATACTTTTTCTGGGTTAAAATTGTTGCTGGTGGAAAAATAAGTGTCAACCACGAAGTTAGTTTGACCCTCTGGGCAAAGGTGAGATGAGAGGATCAGGTTGAGATATGTAGACAAGAGGGGAAGTTTGCAAGGAGGGGAGCAAAATGTCAAAGAAAACTTTCCTTTTTTTAATGAGCTGGATTGTCTTCCTTATACCCAGGAAGGCATGTTATGCTCTGTCTCCAGAGAGAAGTAGAGAAATGCCTCTTGCTGCCCTTTGCTAGTATTCGGATCATCAGTGTTAACAGAGTAGCCCTGCTACCCTTTAGTAGCAGCAGAGAAATTGAGAGCAGTTCCAGATCTGCCCAATTACAGTTTATGGAGCCTGGCCCCAGAGAAAGCAAAAGATCAGCACTTTCTCCTTTTATAGTTCATTCACTCTCAGACACCTGCCCCCACAAAAGAAGGATTCCTTGAAAGATTGTTTTATTGCAAGGGTTTTATTTTACTTCTGATACCAGATCTTCCACTTTTCCTCACAGAGGTTGAGTGCCTTCATTTGCAAAACAAGACACTGGAAATAAAGGATCTTAGAGTTTTTCTTGAACTCAATCAGTCTTCAAATTTACATTGCCTGATTACTTCTGGTCCATGTGGATACATTTCTCACCTTTTTGACACTGCATTACTATTAGTTGGAGGCACCCAAATACTCTGACTGAGAAGACGAGAAGATTGAACCATATGTTAAATAAAACCAGTAAAGGTTATATATAGAGAGAAAGATAAATTTATCTTAGGAAAATGGCTCACACACTTATAGAAACTGGCAAGTCCAAAGTTCTTGGATCAAACGTCAAGCTGGAGGCTTTTCCTGACTCATGCAGCTCCAGGGGTTGAGAAGCTCAAGGTTGGCAAGCAGTATACTGGCTGTTGACTCCAACAAATGACAAATCCAAGATCTCCAGGCCAAATGGTGGTTTGTTCGCTCATGGACAGTTGTAGGCAGAATCCCGATCCACAGAAGAGTGTCTCTTTTCCAAGGATGTCAATAAATATACTGGAAGCAGGCCACAGCCCAAGAGAAACACCCTGTCAATGAATTTCAATGGATTCAGTAAGTCTAGAGTCATTGATACTTCTTCCATACCAGATCCATTCAGCATAATGTCATCAAGATAATGGACTAGTGTGATATCTTGTGGAAAGACAATCAAGATCCCTACAGACTAAATTATGTCAAAGTGCTGGGGAGTTGATATACCTCTGAGGGAGCACTGTGAAAGTATATTGTTGGCCTTGCCAGCTGAAGACAAACTTGTTCTGATGGTCCTTTGAAATTGGT
>NW_006924958.1:9782-11808 GCF_000298275.1 Orycteropus afer afer | reverse complement strand
GGCCTGGAATGGTTGAAACATTAAGGGTAATAGAATTTGATGAGTATTTAAATGGAGTATCTCATTTGGAAATTCTAGTTGACCATTTTCACTTTTTTATGATAATAAATCATGTCAGATAAATAAAGAGGGTTAATTTGTTTTTTTGAACCTTTAAAAAATTGCCACTAGAAGGTCCTATATGGAAAAAACTCGCCCACTGCCATGAAATCAATTTCAACTCAGTGTGTCTCCAAGGCAGCAATAGAGTGGGAGAAAAACGTGGTACAAAATTCAGCATTATTAAAAAGATCAGGCTTACTGGTTGGATTAAGACTTGCGGAACCCTCTGGACTACAGCCTTTGATTCACCCTTCTGATCTGGAACTGAACTCACTCCCACAGCTGAATTTTCAGCCAAACAATAGAGAAGTCTACAAGATAAAAAGTAAGTCTAGGAAGTTAGACACTCCTTAGGAAAGTTACAAACAAAATTACATAAATTTACCTCAGATTTGTATTTTCATAATCTGTTCCACCAAATTTATATTTTCAGTATTCGTAATACAATAAAATCAACAACTGCTTTGAAAATAAAAATTGTGTAAGAATTGATAAAGAAGCAAAGTATAATAGAGTATGGAGTAGAGTCAGAAAACAGTCTCCTTTATAGGTCTTCAACCACCACCATCACCATCAACAGCAACAGCAGCAGCAGCAGCAGCAGCAGCAGCAAAATGAAATCAATAATAATAATTGGTAGCATTTATTTGGGATATTTAATGTGTCTCAGGCTGTAAAACAAGTTTTATATCTCATTTAATAAACAAACCTGTTGCCATCAAGTCAAGTCTGACTCGTGGTGACCCATGTGTTATAAAATGGAATTGCTCTGTAGGTTTTCTTAACTGAATCTTTATAGAAGCAGATTGCCAGGGCTTTCTTCCTCAGCGCTGTTGGGTCAGTGGGTTCAAACTGCAAAACTTTAGATTAGTAGTCAAGCACAAATTGTGCCATCTAAAGATCTTATATACTCCTCATAAAATCTGTGTAAAGTATGTTAAATACCCTTATGCAAATCATATAAACTTTTTGAGTTTCAGAAAGTTTTTCCTCTTCAAAATCAAGGTAAAGAATAACAACATACATCTGATCACCCCCACTGAATTGTTAATGTGCTTTCATAAGTGTTATTTAATTTACCACTCAAGTTACCCACATAATATTGAATTTTGTGAGAACAGACTTGGATTCTGTAGGAACTGTCCTAGAGGCCAGCTTCCCACATCATCACACCTGAAAGTACACAAATCAATTTCCTAACTTCTGCAGTGTTATGTACATTTCATGATACTTTCTTGAGGTACCCAAGGGAGGTGGTTAAATCACATTTTCTCCATAGTGCTCTATATCATTCTCCCTCATACTCCTTGGCTTTTCTAGATATACCTCCTCACCTCTTACACTGACCACCTCACCATTTTTATTAAGAAAAAAAGGTCTAAAAACATTAAACAAAACAAAAAGAGTGGTTGGTGTATTAGGCTGGTTTCTTTAGAGAAGCAAAACAAGTGAAGAGAGAGAGAGAGAGAAATTTCTCTCAAGGAAATGGCTCATACAGTTGTAGGGGCTGCAAAGTCAGATATCAAGCTGGAGGCTTCTCCTGACTCAATTAGGTGGAGGAGCTGATGATACCAAGATCAGTAGGCAACATAGCATGCTGCTGGCTTGGGAGAGTGATGAAGCTATTATTAGAAGGTAAGATGGCAGGTTCTTGGCTCACAGACTGCAAACACAGCAATCCCAAGATTGACAGGCAATGTGGCAGGCCACTTGTTAAGTCCAGGAACTGAAAGTCAGATGATGACAAGCCAGATGCAGGATCCAGACCAAGCAAAGAGCCACAGAGCTTTCCCAGAACTTTTCTACATATATTGGAAGCAGGCCACACCCCTGAAAAAACTCTCTTCAACTGATTGGCTACACATAGCAGAACTCATCATGGAGGTGATTACATTATATGTCACCATGGGGGATGACTACATCA